>NC_091934.1:25628290-25843453 GCF_041260155.1 Ptychodera flava | reverse complement strand
TACTTTTCGCCATCTCTGGATTTGGAAGCAAAGTGATAAGGATCCATCCATACTGCGATATCTTTCTGGAAATATATCACGTTTTAGGGGGTTCGGTCTGAGCTTGAATGTGCCGAACGACCAAATCACCGATAAGGGTCAAGATTGATAACAAAAAGAACAGGAGGAACAAAGAAGGACGGCGAAGGACTAAGAACACCGAACAGAAAACCTACTGCGTTGTCCAGCGGCTCGCAGTTCAAAAATGGGTTGATAAAGAACGTGTGATCTCGAAATTATTGTAATTTCCAAATTAAAACCTAAGATTATAAATGCATGTTCAAATTTATCGACTTTTACATATTAGTGTACAGCAACATTTACTTGTCTGTCTGGTTTTTTTGTTTAAAATAGTCTAAATACGCATGAGTAGCAGTATTTTCATGTTACTTTTTATGAGATAACCCATAAATTCCGTAAATCCAGCGTAATTACCAGCGAGATTCATTGTTCCAGAATCGCGCAGGAATCAATCCGAAGTAAGGCAATTTTTCTTCTCATGATAGTGAGCGTTGAATATAACAAATATTTTGAAAACAGATGAAAATGTAGCGACAAAAAAGTCTCCTGGCCTACCCTTGTGTTCCTGTGTCAGCATCGACGGGGTCAAAGTTAATTTTATTTGGTTACGCCACCGTCTGGCTTTTGTCAAAAGATTTTTTTCTGTTTTCTTAACTTTTAATCTACTACGGAAATATGGAAGTCCTAGACGCAATGAACTAAGAAGTCTCAGTGCAAAGAACACTAATCATGTACATGATTACACGAGGAAAGTCTGTCTGTACGAGAAGGCGTTTTACACTACATAGACCCACGAGCGACTTGTCCGACCAGCCGCCAACCGTAATTGTACGCTCTGACATGAAAATTAGGTTTCTTCTTCTTTTCTTTCAGACGGACTCTAAATCTCAGCCAAGGTGTTGGTATTACGTGATTATGTGTTCATTTATATTAAAATTAGGGAATTTGGTAATTTTTCTAACGTTCTTGTGTGGGATGCGTCAGGGAAACGATATACCCGATGCCGCCATTTTTAGAAAGTTGCACGCTGCTGCCATAGTCGCGCTTCCTCTAGTCTCGGCCCTCTGTACTGTGAAGGGACCGCGCGCTTCTGTTAATGTCTTCTTGCCTGTGAATGGCAAATCAACGATCGGCTTCAGTCTTTCTTCGTGTGTCATTTCTCTTCTTCACAGTGGTGAGATTGATTCCGGCGGAATAACGGACAAGGCGGAATTACGCCGGAATTACGAAAAGTCCAGAATTTACAGGTTTTGAGGCCCCGAAATGTGTATTTTGTCATTCCAACATGTTTACGACTAGAGTTTCAGAGTTTTCTCCCCTGTAAATTAAACTGGCCAAACTGAAAAAATTATGTATGTTGCACTGACCAAACTGATAAAAAATAGTGTATGCTGTGTTAGCAAGGCCGGTATTAATCAACATTACTGAAAGTGATTAAGCATGTCTACTTCATCCAATTCCTAATTTACATGTTTAATGAACTTTCTTTATTAGGGTTATATATCTTGATTGACTTGTTCACAGCCGGCGAAGCTTGCTATGTACATGGAAGTTACTATGATACAACATTATGGAAAGTCATTAAGCATTTTTACTTCAACCAATACCTTATTTGCATATTTAATAGACTTTCCTGATTAGGGATATAAGACGGGAAGGACCCTTAAACGTTTATGAAACTTGCTATGTATATTGATGATATAACTATGTTGTATAAGTGAAAACACGTTTTGCATTTTCATGTCAGCAAATTTATAATTTGTATATCTAACAACCCTTCATCGTTGGGCATATATAGCTTGAAGGACTTGACAAAAGGCAATTACACTTGCTATATAAAGTGGTGATACAATGACAGCAGTCAAAGAAATTTAGTATATTTATTTAAGCTAGTTATATATTAATCTGTGGTGAATATTGTTCATGATGTTGATCATAACACTTTCAATGAAGTTGAAAGCTTGTAGCAAACGTTTAAATTCACAAACAACTGCAACTTGTACTGAAACACTTGAGCATTTTCAGTTCATAGTCTGGTAAAGTAAATTGTCAACGCTAGGGGCCTCACAAAAAGCCCCTATGGAATGTTGCATGTCCTCTATATTAAAACTATTTTGTACAGTAAAAATACTAAAAAGCCAACCCTGGGCTTCCGAATCCCTAAGAGTATTACGAAGTATCAGTCTATACATCTGAATGCCGGGAATTCAGCAGATATCAACTCGTCAATCGTTGGAGAGTCCAATGGCCACGCCCGTGCACGAAAATCTTAATTTAACAATCCAATACACTCGCACCGATCGGTTCAGCGCGACAAAAACATCCTCTGATATGACGTATACAGGAATTCACCTGTTTCCATGCCATAGAAGCAATTTACAAGTACTTGTCAAATTCTCTTGACACTACTAGATTCAACTCACCACTATCATGTTCTATCATACTGAGGAGTAGGTGGATCCATATCAGCGCCCTCCAGTGGTCAAGAAATAAAATATAACTCCCGATCATTATTAACGCGTTGAGGTCAATGTTATCGAAAGGCTTGTTAAACTGACTGTCCATGGACATTGCTTTGTCTTCTTCGTTGATGGGATGTAATTAAGGTTCAAGCCAAGGAAGAATTAAGTAACCATTACATGTAATAATTGTGCAATGAGTTAATTATATGTTATCCACCATAGAAGCTTGGATACCACTTAACATGCGAAGATACAATGCCTTTTGATTGTCAACACAGCGCATATTTAGGGTCCGGATCCACATAGAAGTTAAATTGTCAACGATGATAATGATGTATTGAACATATCCTGTTACATATCCTGCGGTAATGACAAGTGGAATATTAGGTATTTTCACATATTTATGGGCGGGGACCGAAAAATTAAGGAACATAAACTTAAGGTTCACGCCCAGGATAACGTAAGCCATTACATGTTAATAAACTGAAATGGAAGAAACATTTCTGTGTCCATTGCTTGTTTAGTCTTATTTTCAAATGAATCGATGAATATAGAAAGGTTGTTATTTTCCCCTTTGGGACGTAAGTAAATTTCTGCTTAAACATTGATAATCTCTTGCCCCCGCTTATTGAACATCTTATCTACTTCGGTGAACATAATACACTGCCTGAGAATGTAGACAATACTCGGCACTGCATCTAGCGCCAAAACTTTCCTTGTACGATGAACAATGCAGCATGAATGGCACTATCTGTGTACACAATGACTAATTATTATGGACTGAGACTAAATTTCTTGCGGTTTGGGAGTTTATATCTGCGGAAACCATGAAAGCACGTTGTAAACACAGAAGGTATCACTCAAAAAAGGCAGGGCAAAATGTGTACATATGCCGTTTCGGGACCGCCGGTCCTTGATTTCCAAAGTTAGGGAAATATGTGCATTAGAACTTCAGGACGCAAACTTGTGTAATCTGGCAGATGGAGATATGATAACTATCGATGATCGGAAAGCCTCTATAAGCGACCACGGGTATCGGAAAATTTCGGGCCAAATGTATGAGGGTATGTTACATGGTACAGCTTTTTCGGATCTTGCTTCATATTTACCAGTATTTTGTGACACCAAAGATCCGAGACAAGTCTTTTATTGGATGGGTGTAAAGAGGATGTGTTATGTAGGTATGGCAAGGAAAGTGTGGTGTGCCCTCAACGCTTATCCTTCTGCAACGTCCAATATTAGAAGCACAGGGGTGCCACCTGATATCCTGAAAGCATAATACAAATGCACCAGTGCCCTTGACATATGCAATGTCCCTCCATGACAACCTTCAGTGGATCTCAGTAAGACTAGGTTCTACGATTGCGGCGGATATTTGCCACATTTGATTGGGGGTCTCAGGGATCTTTGGAAAAAAATTGTCGAAGGCCATTTTTAGGGGTTGGAAATTGTTTTCCCGATGGACAGGCGAAAACATTTGCTTCAAGGAAGGCTCGAAGAAAAAATAAGTCGCTGCCATGTACCACAAGAAAGCAGATTGTGTCTCTAGTGGTCTCCAGAGCTGCCGCCCACGGCGATTTATTACCACTACAAATTAAAAGTAAAGACAAAAAAATTATAGGAAATTCCAGATAGGTAACGGTAACACTCATCATGATTTGTATATATTCAATAATCAAGAAGTGTCATGATCTGTTTCGGGAAGACCCACGTGATGCACTCACATGCAGGACACCAGTCGTTGTCATTTCCAAATTTAGTGATGCCCCACAGTACTGGAGGTATTCCACGATTCATAATGCATTATGATGTACCACGAGATTCCATGAGGAAGTCAACAATATCTTCCATGCAAAGAAAAAATCGTAGCCTATTTTTTTTAAATGCTTAAAACATACCTTTAAGCACGCATTTTTTTCTCTGTCCCAATTTTAAATAATTTGGACAATCATGCTTGATCTAGAGAAGCAACATCGTTTTGCAAAACTTTCCACAGATTGTGTTCCTGGACCACAACAATACAGAATAACATAAAAGAAAGCAGTAGAGACTAGTTGCACCTATTTCATGAAACAAAATGATATTGATTTTTTTTCCAATGGAAATAACAATAGAAAGTTATTTGCTGATCTTTATCAAAGAATGATCCTTACAGTTTGTCATAACTTGCTTCCAAAAGATACCAGCAAAACTGACTTTAATGGTAATTTAAAAAATATTTCGACACATATACTGAAATATCTAATAGACTTTTTCTGAATATTATTTTTTTAAATTACATGCTGCTTATATGCAGAGCAGGAAAAGTTATAAGAAAAGCTACCTTCATTTGGTAAAAATCAGACAGAATCGTGGGTAATTCATTGTGCTGTGCATGTGATACCATCGTTTGCCAATCAGCTATTTTGTTTTATGTGAAAAAATTACTTCGATTGACTCAACTGGACAAAAAATTGTTTCCAGGTAACGTTTTGGGGGAAAAGTGCTGATGAGTTGCCATACCAATTTCCTCCAGCTCCCCCCGAAAGTAAATGGTTCACCCCTTACCGAATTCATCATCGTCGTATTCACTTTTGTATATCGGCTGTAATGGCGCTTGCGTTTGAACAGCCCGGTGCCCGTTAGGATATTGTTACGAATATACGTGAAAGTAAGTAAATGTACACATATAATATATATACATAAATATTTCTGCGTACTCTGCTAAACATATTCTTATGTACATATAAGGAAGAAGTACAACAAGTTAACAAGTGGATGTTCTGGACATACATACATACATACATACATACATACATACATACAACATACATACATACACACATACACACACACATACATACATACATACATACATACATACATACATACATACATACATACATACATACATACATACATATAACGTGTAGAGTACTAGAGAGAAAAAACCGACGAATTCACTCTCGTCTCGTAAAAGAGCAAAACAGGCTCGTGAACAGAGAGATCGTTTGTTAGAACCTCAGACGACCCATCATGCATGCCCCGATGTCTGACATACAGTTTATATTTGTACCCTGTGACGCTATTTGCCTAGAACGCTCTCTTATCGTGAAACTGCATTACTGACATCACTTTTGTGTAGCAATTTCTTTTCTTTCATTTCTTTAAAACGGGCTGCCCCTAAGACCATTCCTTTACACATTTTTTCGTTTGCTTAAAACTATTGACGTGATGATTATTGATGACAGACTTATCAGATACCAAAAGTTCAACTCATGGATAAATTTACATATTTATGTAATTTGTGTAACTGTCAAAAAACGATGGAACGCCTTGCATAGATTCTTATGATGTAGTTATATTATTGACATTTTTCATCTTTCACACTCACAGTAGCTACTCTATCAGACCTACCCTGAGCACTGTTTTTGTTTGCTTAATGCTTATGATAAAAATTGGTCTGCACGAAATTACCGATACGATATTGTCGGGCGGGTAAACTTTAGTTGTTACATAAAGATACACATCCATACAGCGTGCTGAAACACACAATGTTCAACTTATCAACAAAGTCTATAAATTTCTTATTGGTGATGAAATTAGAGTCCAGCCCTAGGACCTCCCTTTCAAGAGGGGGCACATCCTCCTATCAAGCTCCCCCCCCCCGCCAATGATCTTCGGTCATATATCGCTGCAACATCGGCCAGTTGTCATTTTCTTTTTTAGCTTGTTGATGAAAAAATTGAAAGTCATGTGACAGGAAGTAAAACAAGAAGGGGTGTAAAACAAGAGATTGGATTTTGTATAAAGCAGAAATGCCGGAAAAAAAGACTGGATGGATTTGAAACCATTCAAAGGGTATGGAGGGGATCTAAAATGAATTTAGATATTGGAATCTCGATTCCTCGAGTGTCCCATCCCCGTGCAGTATTTGTGAATGCAAGTTGTACTTCCCAAGCCAACCACCATATGGAAGCTCAAATGTCTACGTTTCGGTCTGATAGTGATTGTGTATGCCCATGTGAATTAGGGCGTTCATCGGGATTTTGAATTTTGAATTTTAGCGTTTCTAGGCGTATGTATTATGTCTCTATTCTTTTGTATGCCATTATCGGTTGTTTTGGAAATCATTCTTGAATGCTTCGTCTTTTCCCAGTTCACATCGG
Organism: Ptychodera flava; assembly: GCF_041260155.1. Lineage (NCBI taxonomy): Eukaryota > Metazoa > Hemichordata > Enteropneusta > Ptychoderidae > Ptychodera > Ptychodera flava. The sequence goes on along the minus strand of NC_091934.1, from coordinate 25,836,783 downwards.
TTTCCAGTCAGGTCTTTTTCGAGTATCTTAGTCAAGATGTATTGATTGTACGTTGTCAGTCTCAGAATACTGTTTATTTGCTTTAATTATCAACAGAAAGCGTGTGCACTCATTCATTTGCTAATGGCCAACTTTTTAAAATCCGAGACAGCTGCCAGGGAGATGTCTTGCCGAGGAACAGGAGGTTTCTGAAGGGGGGACAGCGTAGAGGGTGGGAGAGGATAAAACCCATTGGCAGAGTTCTGTCAAACCTAAATAAACCGTTCTAAAGTATTTTGTACAAACCTGGTTTTTGAGGAGCAAGTGAAACCAGTTACCATCTATACTTCTCAAAAGTTTTAATAATATTTTTCGAGATCGGCTGTAGTTCCCCAATGTCACCCCCCCCATGTTTTTCTCTCTATTGACATTTGAAAAGCTCTCATATCTGCCTGCCACATGAGTGACCCGACAACGTCTGTGAATGCGTCCCACGCACCTGCCCGCAACTTCTCATCGTTGTTCAACCACAAAACAATGACATTATACAAACTGTTGATGATAGAAATTGGTCTGCACAAAATTACCGATACGTTATTGTCGGGCGGGTAAACTTTAGTTGTTACCTAAAAATACACATCCCTACAGCGTGCTGAAACACACAATATTAATTCATCAACAAGGTATATACAATTCTTATTGATGATGGAATTAGAGTTCAGCATTAGGACCTCCGTTTCAAGAAGGGGCACATCCTCCTATCAAGCACCCCCCCCCCAATGACCTTCGGCCATCTACGGCAGCAGCATGAGCCAGTTGTCATTTCTTTTTTAGCCTGTTGATGAAAAAAATTGAAAGCCATGTGAGAGAATGTAAAATTAGAACGGGTGTAAAACAAGAGATTGGAGTTTATGCAAAGCAGAAATGCCGGAAAAAAGATTGGAAGGATTTGAATTTTTTAGGTTATTGAAGGGATCTAAAACGAAATAAGATATTTCAATGGCGATTCCCATCCCAATGCATTATTTGTGAATGCAAGTTTTACATCCCAAACAAACCACCATATGGAGTCTTGAATGTCTACGTTTCGGTCTGATAGTGATTGCGCATGCTCATGTGAATTAGGGCGTTCATCGGGACTGTGAAGTTTTTAAATTTTTAGTGTTTCTAGGCGTATCTATTATGTCTCTATTTCTTTTGCATGCCATTATCGGTTGTTATGGAAATCAATTCTTGAATGCTTCGTTTTTTCCCAGTTCACAGCGGTTTTCAGTCAGGTCTTGTTTGATTGTCTTAGTCATGATGTATGGATTGTACGTTGTCCGTCACAGAATACTGTCTTATTTGCTTTAATTATCAACAGTGAAGCGTGTGCACTCGTTTCCCCTCAAACTACTGGCAGTTAATGCGCCAGGTGGGCATAGTTATTCATTTGCTGAGTGGCCAACATATCCGAGACAGCTGTCAGGGAGATGTCTTGCCTTGGAACAGTGGGGAGGTTTATGAAGGGGGGGACAGAGTAGTTATGCTAGTACAGGGTGGGAGGGGGTAAAACCTATTGGTAGAGATCTGTCAAACCTGAATAAACCATTCTAAAGTATTTTGTACAAAACCTGGTTTTTGAGGAGCAAGTGAAACCAGTTATCATCCATACTTCTCAACAGTTTTAATAATATTTCTTAGAGATCGGCTGTAGTTCCCTCATTTCACTCTCCCATGTTTTTCTCTCTATTGACATTTGAAAAAGCTCTCGCATGTGCCTGCCAACCGACAACGTCTGTGAATGCGTGACACGCACCTGCCCGCAACTTCTCATCGTTGTCCGCCAACAAACACAATGACATTTTACAAACTGTTGACGATAAACATTTGTCTGCACGAAATTACCGATACGATATTGTCGGGCGGGTAAACTTTAGTTGTTACATAAAAATACACACCCATACAGCGTGCTGAAACACACAATATTAAACTTATCAGCAAAGTCTGTAAATTTCTTATTGATGATGGAATTAGTGTCAAGCCCAAGGGAGCGTTCAGTTATTATGGCCGGGGTGGGCCGGCAAATTCTTCCTGCGCATCAGTCAAAATGAAGTGAACCCCCCCCTACCCATTGTACCAAAAAATTGATGACCCCCCCTTTCAAGATGACAAAATTTCATGACCCCCCCCCCCCCCCCCCCCCACACACCCCACATTGCTTGAGTAAAGCTGCACACACAACACCTCGGGGTATGGAGCAATAGAATCCCCCAAAAAAGAGCTTAGATTTTTTCAAATGACCTTCCTTACAAAACTCAAAAGGTGTTAATGCTCAGATTTCCCCTTCTGACTTGCTATAATTTTGAAATTACCCCTCAAAGGGGTTGGACAGAAATTACTGGTGGATCGCAATATTTTTGCGCAAGCGTGTGTGTACAAAATTTTGATATTTGGATTTAATTAAAAATCAGCTGTTGATAATGTTGATTCACCATACATGGTATACATATATTTTCTCATACATGTATGAGAAATCTATGTAATACTTTTTCAATGCAAAACTATATCTGTGCATATATAGATATTTGATAATTTACATAAATGTACTTAAATGAAATAGGGTTGTTACAACTGGCATGTGGACAAAAAGTTTGACCTTAGAATTTCACCAAAAATGTTCATCCACTATACATGGGAGTCAATGATAAAATTGTGATAATTTTTTTCCAATGAAAAACTTGGTATACTTGTGCATATACAGATGTTCAATAATTAACATAATTTTACTTGATTAGAATATGATGGTTAAAGGTGCATATTATGTGTACAAGAAATCTGATTATGGAACTTCACTGAAAATGTTCATCCACTATACATGGGAGTCTATGAGGAAAGTATGAATAATTTTTTTCCAATACAAAAATAGGTAAACCCATGTATTTATGTACTCTCGATTATTGATATCAATGTACTTGATTAGATTAGGGTGGTAACAAATGGATGTGTTCGCCAGAAATTGGATTTTGGAATTATACCAAAATGTAGATTCACTGTACATGGGAGTCTATGAGGAAAATATGAATAATTTTTTCCAATACAAAACTATCAAAATCTGTGTATTTATAGACATTTGATTATTCATTTTAAAGTACTTAGTTAGACTAGGATGGTTAAAGGTTGATATGTGTGCAAGAAATTGGATTTTGGAATTTCACCGAAATGTTGATTCACTATACATTGGAGTCTATGAGAAAACTAAGAATAATTTTCTTACAATGCTAAACTAAATTAATTTGTGCTTTTATAGGTGTTTGATAATTGATACAAATGTACTTGATTCAAATAGGGTATTTAAAAGTTCAGATGTGGACAACAATTATGATATTGGAATTTCACCTAAAAGTATTATTTAACTTTTCATGGTACTCTCAGTACAGGTAACTGTTAAATAATTTCCCTGACAAAACTTGCTATATCTCTAATATGTAAGTAATAGGAATTGTTCATTGCCCTCAGTGCAGTGAGCTTGATTTACAATAAGACAAGCCTCAGAGTTGTCAAGTCAAGATGTTCATGTGACAGATAATTATACTTTTGTTCAGATTTACAGGTGAATAACTTCAGAGAATGAAATCATGCAACGAATCATTTTCATCTCCCAGAATATTTCTGAACACTGAAACTGCTTTTTGACGGGACGGATACTTATGAAAATTAAGTGACCCCCCCCCCCTCTGAGCTGTTTGAAAAATACATGACCCCCCCCCTTTGCAGTTTTCAAATTTGAGGTGACACCCCCCCCCCTGGATTTTGCCGGCCCACCCCCGGCCGCAATAACTGAACGCCTCCCCTAGGACCTTCCTTTCAAGAGGGGGCACATCCTCCTATCAGCCCCCCCCCCCCCGCCAATGATCTTCGGTCACCTATCACTGCAACATCGGCCAGTTGTCATTTTCTTTCTTAGCCTGTTGATGAAAAAAAATGAAAGCCATCTGACGGAATGTAAAATAAGAACGGGTGTAAAGCAAGAGATTGGACTTTATACAAAGCACAAATGCCGGAAAAAAGACTGGATGGATTTGAAATCTTTTTAGGGTATTGAGGGGAATCTGAAACGAATTTATGTATTTCAATGACGTTTTCTCCGGCGCCCCCTCCCCATACAATATTTGTGAATGCCAGTTTTACATCCCAAGCCAACCACCATATGCAAGCTAGAATGTCTACGTTTCGGACTGGTAGTAAAAGTGTATGCTCATGTGAATAAGGGCGTTCATAGGGATTGCGAATTTTGAATTTTAGCGTTTCTAGGCGTATCTATTATGTCTCTATTTCTTTTGTTTACAATTATTGGTTGTCAAGAAATCAATTCTTGAATGCTTCGTCTTTTCCCAGTTCACAGCGGTTTTCCGTCAGGTCTTGTTTGATTATCTTAGTCATGATGTATGGATTGTACGTTGTCCGTCACAGAATACTGTCTTATTTGCTTTAATTATCAACAGTGAAGCGTGTGCACTCGTTTCCCCTAAACTACTGGCAGTTAATGCGCCAGGTGGGCATAGTTATTCATTTGCTGAGTGGCCACTTTTTATAATCCGAGACAGCTGCCAGGGAGATGCTTGCCGAGGAACAGTGGGGAGGTTTATGAAGGGGGGACAGAGTAGTTATGCTGGGAGAAGGGTGGAAGGGGTAAAACCTATTGGCAGAGATCTGTCAAACCTGAATAAACCATTCTAAAGTATTTTGTGCAAAACCTGGTTTTTGAGGAGCAAGTGAAACCAATTATCATCCATACTTCTCATCAGCTTTAATTATATTCTTCCAGATCGGCTGTAGTTCCCTCATTTCACTCCCCATGTTTTTTCTCTATTGACATGGAAAAGCTCTCATATATGACTGCCATATGAGTGACCCGACAACGTCTGTGAATGCGTCCCACGCATCTGCCCGCAACTTCTCATCGTTGTTTGTCCTCAAAACAATGACATATTACAAATAGTTGATGATAAAAATTGGTCTGCACGAAATTACCGATACGATATTGTCGGGCGGGTAAACGTTAGCTGTTACATAAAAATACACATCCCTACAGCGTGCTGAGACTCACAATATTCAACTTATCAACAAAGTCTATAAATTTATTATTAATGATGAAATTAGAGTCCAGCCCTAGGACCTCCCTTTCAAGAGGGGGCACATCCTCCTATCAAGCTCCCCCTCCCCCGCCAATGATCTTCGGTCATCTATCGCTGCAACATCGGCCAGTTGTCATTTTCTTTTTAGCCTCTTAATGAAAAATCTTGAAAGCTATGTGACAGGATGTAAAACAAGAAGGGGTGTAAAACAAGAGATTGGAGTTTGTACAAAGCAGAAATGCCGGAAATAAAACTGGATGGATTTAAAATCTTTTAAAGGGTATGGAGGGGATCTAAAACGAATTTAGATATTGCAATCTCGATTCCTCGAGTGTCCCATCCCCGTGCAGTATTTGTGAATGCAAGTTTTACTTCTCAAGCCAACCACCATATGGAAGATAGAATGTCTACTTTTCGGTCTGATAGTGAATGTGTATGCTCATGTGAATTAGGGCGTTCATCGGGATTGTGGAATTTTGAATTTTAGCGTTTCTAGGCGTATCTATTAGGTCTCTATTTCTTTTGTATACCATCATTGGTTGTCTAGAAATCAATTCTTGAATGCTTCGTCTTTTCCCAGTTCACAGCGGTTTTCCGTCAGGTCTGTTTGATTATCATAGTCATGATGTATGGATTGTACGTTGTCCGTCACAGAATACTGTTTATTTGCTTTAATTATCAACAGTGAAACGTGTGCACTCGTTTCCCCTCAAACTACTGGCAGGTGAATGGGCCAGGTGGGCATAGTTATTCATTTGCTGAGTGGCCAACTTTGTATAATCGAGACAGCTACCGCAGGGAGATGTCTTACCGAGGACCAGTGGGAGGTTTATGAAGGGGAACAGCGCAGTTATTCTGGGAGAGGGTGGGAGAGGGTAAATCCTATTGGCAGAGATCTGTCGAACCTAAATAAACCATTCTAAAGTATTTTGTACAACTAGTTTTTGATGAGCAAGTGAAACCAGTTATCATCCATAGTTCTCAACAGTTTTAATAATAGTTCCTTCCAGATCGGCTGTAGTTCCCTTATTTCACTCTCCCATGTTTTTTACTCTATTGACATGGGAAAAGCTCTCGTATATGCCTGTCATATGAGTCACCTGACAACGTCTGTGAATGCGTGACACGCACCTGCCCGCAACTTCTCATCGTTGTTTGCCCTATAAACAATGACATTTACAAAATGTTGATGATAAAAATTGGTCTGCACGAAATTACCGATACGATATTGTCGGGCGGGTAAACATTAGCTGTTACATAAAAATACACATCCCTACAGCGTGCTGAGACTCACAATATTCAACTTGTCAATAAAGTCTGTAATTTCATTATTGATGATGGAATTAGAGGCCATGCCCTAGGACCTTCCTTTCAAGACTGGGTACATCCTCCTATCAAGCTCCCTCTCCCCGCCAATGACCTTCGGTCATCTACCACGCAACACCAGCCGGCTTGCCATTTGTTTTTTAGCCTGTTGATGAAAAACTCATGAAAGCCATATGACAGGGTTTAAAACAAGAACGGGTGTAAAACAAGAGTTTAGAGTTTATACAAAGCAGAAATGCTGGAAAAAAGATTGGATGGATGTCAAATCTTTTTTAGGATATTGAGGGGGGTCTAAAACGAATTTATATATTTCAATCGCGTTTTCTCCGGCGCCTCCTCCCCATGCAGTATTCGTGAATGCCAGTCTTATATCCCAAATCTCTATATGGAAGCTAAAATGTCTAAGTTTCTGTCTGATAGTGATTGTGTATGTTCATGTGAATTAGGGGCGTTCATCGGGATTGTAATTTTTTGCATTTCTAGGTGTATCTATTATGTCTCTTTTTCTTTTGCATGCCATTTTGGAAATCGATTCTTGAATGCATTATCTCTTTCTAGTTCTCGCCAGTTTTCCGTCAGGGCTTGTTTAATTGTCTGAGTTCTGATGTATGGACTGAACGTCGTTGTGAAAATTAGAGTGTTGTCCGTGTTTTTGCTTGTTCATTATGTTCAGGATGCCCTTCTTCGTGTTTATCTTCTGTTCCTTCGCAAAGTGTTCTGTTTACCTCTTTTGTATTGTTGAGTTTGCTATTTTTCATTAGATGGTGTGACTTTCTCTATATATTTACATTTTGATGTGACATATTCTCATGTGATGTAATGTTTAACCTTTCATGAGGCCGTTGATTGATGCTCGAGGTTGACATGAATTTCTGTGCAAGAACTGGATTGTTACAGTTGGTGCTGTGTGATTTGTGTGTGCCGATTCGTGTGTGCATTTACAAGTAATATTTGACATCTTAAATATAATCTTTAATGAATTTACATGCAACATACTATTGCAGGGCATGATGACATTATTATTGTCTATTCAGTAGTACGCTGGTCATAAATTGAAACAACACTTACTGCTGCCAGGTTCAAATCTTGTCAACACTATTCAAATTTGGAATATATCTGAATGATCGTAATAATACCTTTCTTTCATGATGCATCATCCAACAGGCGAAAACCCAACTACGGGGATACTACCGACTACCCATTTGAAGCAAGGACGAGTTACTGGGCTGAGAAGGGTTCTTGTTCCTTTGACTCTGCGCCTCTCTATCCTGCCTGATGATTTGTCAGTATCTGCTCTTCCTTTGTCTGTCGGTGACTGAAACTATCCCTGTCATCTCTATCGAAGTGGTAGACTTATTTTTGCTGCTTGCTATTCGCAGTATTTAGCGAGAACTATTAAAATGTATTTCACGTTTGAATACGATTGAAAAGAGTTGATCCCGGTACCAGTAAGTTTCAATTTATGACCCGGACCAGAGTGCTACTGAATGGACAATAGCTATAAATAGCGCTCGGAAATAGTATGCTGCACAATATATTCAGAGTATTTAGGGTATTAAAAGATTGCTGCATGGGAAATTTGGTTAGTTGTCAAGTTAGATAACTACTACCCTGAAGTTGTGATCCGATCACAAACAGATCTGCTGGGACTGAAAAACGTAAGTGTATTTCATTTCAGGTTGTCGTCTATAAGTTCTTGTTTTTTCATCCATAAGAATAAAATTTGCTGACTGATACCAAAGCAATAATAACTGCCTCGATGCTTGACATAGGGACGAAGGAATTATTACGTATATCATCTTGTTTCTGACTTTTGGGAATTATGGATTCGCGATCAGAATGAAGCTGCTCCCTGGGGCGATGAAGGATTTCACGTCTTCAAGTTCACGGTGTTGTGCGATGCCTAAAACTTTCACCGACTCATGCCGAAATGCTTATGGACATATTTCAGAATCTAAATTAGGCATCTATCGAAGAGTATTATTGTAATTAAGTTACATGTGTCAATTTCAAGACGCCACTTTTTTGTGAAGTGAAATCGTTCCAGTACATACTTCATGTTACTAAATCGTAACCGAATATCCGACTTGTAAAGTAAATTGTCACAACTACAACACGATATTCAGCATGTAAATACAGCCCTTGGGAAATAGTTAGCAAAATATCTGTTTCTTGCAACACGAGACTTTCTGTCACGTCGTGAAATCGACAGTCGTAAACGACAAAAGACATCGAAACCAGTCAACTTACGTAATACGCACCAAGATAAGACCTTTAATTAACCTGCTTCTTGTACACTATAGGGAAAAATTGCGAGACTAGAGCGAGAAAATGACGTTTTCTCGCAATTGGTGAGAATCTGTTCTTATTCTCACCGCTGTCGGTGAGAAAATTTTAATCTCCACTGGAGATTGGTGAGAAATGCACTCCTTGGCGAGAATCAAGTGTGAGAACAAATTCTCACCAGTCAGAATGGAAATTCTCACCAAGTACAGTGAGAATTGAAATTCACTGGCGAGAATCATCAAGACTCGCCGTTCATCGGCGAGAATCATCAAGACTCCCCATTCATTGGCGAGATCATCAAGACTCCCCATGCACTAAACGAGATGAAAATCGCTGTTTACGGTGTTTCGGCGCCATTGAAATCGTCAAAAACATTCCGATCAACTGGGTCTTTCCTGATTCTCTAGAACACCCTAGAATACGATTCCCGTGCTTAATATGGCCACTCAAAACACTCTTCCCTGGTTCAGCTTGCCTCACAATTTGACTGGTATTGTTTTCAAAAGTCAGCAACAAGAGCGTGTGCTTAGGGGAGCTGTCTCACTGCACATACGTATTCGCAGAACTTGCTGACATAGTGACTCGCAATCGTGCCCGTACTATGAAAGTTTGGCGCACGTTCGAAAGAGAATGTCTATAGAAGTTACACTGAGAAAAACAACAGTCATGTACGATCTGTTCTGCAGGCGGGCGCATAAAAACTCCCTAACAATACAGACAACCGTAACTTTCATAAAATATTGTTGTTCAATTTTTAATATTTTGCCATGAATTGCCTTCAGATTTTTTTTATAAATCATCTTTTTATATAACTATCATGCGAAAAATGTTGTTTTTTAAAGATTTTAACTGACGCCGTAGGCTTTCTGGCCACCTTAATATATAAAAACTTATGAAAAAGTGCCGAGTCAGCATTTTGCATTAGTGGCTTCTCAAAGGAAACCCTACAACTATGATGTTGTCTTAAATCAAGCATGGTGACATGGTTTTATTTTTCAATAAAGCATCTTTCAATGAATCATTTGTGGAAAGACCAGAAAATTGCAACTATTCCTAGTATGTTTTTGAACATTTCTATATGCAATCCCATGCCATGAGTAATTTTACTTAGCCTCTTGGTAGTCTACTTATTCTAATTTTGGGTAGCATTAACACACGGTAAAATAAATCATCCACAATTCAGTTTGATTTGTACACCCAACGATAGGATGTTTATAATTTTTTCCGTTCTGCCTGAAAGCAGTAATATAAAATCTCCAGATAATTAATTAATTACATCTATTAAAAGTATGTTTAGATATTTCACTATGAATTTCAAAGAAATCGTTAAATAACCATACAAGTCATATTCTGCAGGTACTATAAATGCCAGACTCTTTGGTAGTAAGTTATGACAAACTGAAGGGGTCATTCTCTTGAAAAGTCAGCATGTAAATTTCTTTTGTCTTTCTGCTTGGAATAAATCAATATCCTTTTGTTTCATAAAATAAGTGCAACTAGTCTCCCTACTTTCCATCATCTTATTCTGTATGGCTATTTTAAAACTCAATTTTGACCAAGACATTAGTTACGCCCTTCTTGCACTTGGACATCGATAAGCAAGGTTTGGAAAGAGAATAATTTCACACACTTGTCAGAAAAACTGAACATAATTAACATAATTGTATAAAAAGGACATCAGGTGTGCCTTTTGGCCAATTTTGCAGTACGTTTTGTTCTGTGTATCAACTGTTGTGCCTTGTTCTATTACCAACAGCATTGTAGAATAACAAATAATATGTTTGGCAAAGTACTCTGTAAATGAGTAAAGACCGTAATAATTGTTATCGATGAAAAAAGGAATTCTAGTCTGGACTTGAATTCAATTTTAAATAATAACAATGCTGACTGTACACATATGGCTGTGTTGAGAAGTTGAGAAGATAAAATCGACAAAAATGTTATTTCAAATTGCTTTTAATATTGATTCTCGTTGCAGTACGTAGCTTGGCAGGAATCTTTCATGAAATATTGTATTTGAGTCAAATTACTGAGTCACTGAGCCATTTCATCACTCATTGTCACTTTATTAATTCTCAGACTGTTACCAGGAAGGTGCAACTGTGCTGTGACAGCGTTGTTGTGAAATTTCAACAAATTATGAAAACCGCATTGATCAAGATCATCGTCTGCTTGTTGGCCACCAGCTGTCTGGTCGGCGGCCATGGTGGAGAGGATGGAAGCATTTGAGTATACCATCTTCGAGAAATACAGCATCCGCGATGAAGGAACGCTCTGCTGCGATAAACAGCTTATCGTCACTGAAACAACGTTCAACAATCGGAAAACTTTCGCCGTCGGCGAAAGAAGGACCTCCTTTTAATCGTCCTAGCTAATAGAAGATAACTCAGCTAAGTACATCGGAAGATCGCGTTGAAGAACGTTTGGTAGTGGTGTGTCAAATGTGTTGTCTCTCATTAGAACAGCCCTGGGTGCAAACAGATTAGCTTCAAAGACCGCGTTTATAAACAAATATGGTCCTCCGATAATTCCATATAGACTTATCTATCTGTTGTTTTTCATTTATTTTCTGGTTCTATCGTGGAATAAAATAGCAGCATATGTAACTGACTGCGATTATTATGTTAGCTCAGGTGTTCAAACACGTGAGCTAATGTCGCAGCGATGTCTGTCTGTCTGTGTGTCTGTACATGTGTCTGCCTGTCTGTCTGCCCGTCTGTCTGTGGGCCCGATATCTCAAAACGGCTCATCAGATCAGAATCAAATCTGGTACATAAATTTACTTTGCAAATGGCAAGAACTAATTAATTTTCGGTGGATGTCGCTTGCTTAATATTTGTTCATTTGCATAATTACTTACTTTAGAAAAAGGGTTATACATTGAGAACGACTGCACACAATTTGATGAGATTAGCTACAGATGTTGATCACACCAAGATATATAAGCCATGAAAGGCATTAAGGGATAATAGGAAAGATAATTGCTAATTTGCATATTTAATGAACTTTCCTAATTAGGGATATATATCTAAATTTACTTGATCAAAATTGACGAATCTTGGTAAGTATATTGAAGATGATGATTTAACATTATTGAACGCAATTTAACATGTTTACTCCAGCCAATTCCTGATTCGCATATCCTATGAACTTTCCTAATTAAGGATATAAATTTCGATCGACTAAAGCAAGGGTGAAGAAACTTGCTACTTATATTAAAAATACCATGATAAAACATTTTGAATGTCATTTTGAACGTCATTTTTACTCCAGCCAGTTTCTAATTTGCATATTTGATACACTTTCTAGTTAAGGATATATATCTTGATTAACTTGACCAATGTTGACAAAACTTGCTATGTGCGTTGAAGATATTTGGATACAACATTATTCAAAGTCACTAAGCATTTTTACTTCAGCTAATTCCTGATTTCCATATTTAATGAACTTTCCTAATGAGGGATATATATCTGAGTTGACGAGACCAAAGTTGACGAAACTTTCGTCATTAGGAAAATATACCGGGATTTACTTGATCAAAGTTGGCAAACTATGCTATGTACATTGATGATACCAGGTTAATTAAACAATATTAAAAGTTATTTCGCATTTTCATGTCAGCTAATGTATAATTTGCATATCTGATGAGCTTTCACGGTTTGTCATTTATAGCTTGAAGGACTTGACGAAAGGCAATGTGACTTGCTATATAAAGTGGTGATACAATGACAGCAGTGAAATTTAGTATTTTTTTAGAATCAGCCAATTACATACCGGTATTTGTATACTTAATGACCTTTAGAATTAATCTGTGGTGAAGATTGTTCATGGTGTTGATCATAACACTTTCAATGAAGTTGCAAACATGTGGCAAAAGTTAGGACATTGTTACGAAAATACGTGAAAGTAAGTGAATGTACACGAATGTACATATATTGGGTTAGTGTATGGGTTGTGTTTCCAGCTTTCACAATGTGTATTAATGACCTTTAGAATTAAGTGTACATACTCTGCTAAACATAATTACGTACAAAAGGAAGACGTACATTGTGTATTCTGGATATGGATACGTACAGATAATGTAGCGTTGAGAGAGAGAAAAAATGATTGATTTTAACTTATATTAGGTGTGTGGGTCTTCATTAAAACCGGGTGCAAATAATAATAATTTGGTTAAGGAACACGTGGTATTTCTTTCCGCCATAGCCATGTTGTAACCGAAAGAAGTAAAATCTACTATGCGTGTTGCATTTTTGAGAGATAAGCGCAGTATTAGACAAGCACTCGGTGTAGTTTGGGTAAAACCTCAGATATTTACTTAATTTACAACAGTATATCTTGTATTTTTAGTGAAGCCTTGATATACATGCACTTTTCTTATATATATCCCAAGGCAGGCGTCCACGAAAGCATATTCCCATGAATAGTCATGTGACACTTTACTGAAAGCCCCATTCATACATTAATGAGTTGCAAAGCATCGGTCTTTATCTGTTTTACTACAGTGGAGTCATCACATCTGCTAAATTTATTGTTATGTACGTATATGGAGAGTGTCTTAATAGATTTAAATTACAAGGGAAAGTGACGATGCTTTCTGAAACCTGAGTGTGAAAACTATAGCCATGTACAAGTTTGTGCATGAAAAATACATAACTTTCCCTAGCTGTGGGTCAACAGCTGTACTGGTTTTCTGACGCGCTTTCTGTCTTTTACGCGCCGATGTAGACGTGGTTGTAGTCGGCGAATTGTAAAAAATAAAATCATTTTCAACGGTTTCCCTCGCGTCTCCCCTATTTCATACAACCCTATTTGAAACCGGCAGCCAAGGTCAGGTTTTTCTAGCGATCGAACGCGTTACCTTTGAGTCTGCAGAGTAGTGAGTTAGTTTATGCCGGATTCACACAACTAAATCTGTGCTTTTACTAGTTTTTGACAATTAATGCAAACGTACTTGATTCAAATAGGGTGTTTAAAAGTTCAGATGAAGACAGCAAATAGTATATTGGAATTTCACCCAAAGTTATTATTTCACTATCCATGGTAGTCTACAGGAAAACTATAAAATATTTTCCCTGACAAAACTTGCTATATCTGTAATATGTAAGTACAAATGTATATAAGTATATATGTATATATGTTAGTGTTGTGAAATATTGACTTTTAGACTGTAATAACTTTCTTGGTAAACAATGATTATGCTCTCTCTACAATTACAAGCCAAACTATAAATGACATATTTCACTGGACAAAATGCTTAATATGCGCTTAGCGTATTTACGTATATTCACGTATATGGAACACAATATTAATTGCATACGCAACGTATATCTTTGTATATGGAACATTTCAATACGTTGATATGCGTAGCGTATTTCTATGCAGATCATGAGTATACGTAATGCAGATCTTTGCTCACTAAGTGTAAACTGTAGTTTTGCATTTTATAAGTATACGTACGTGTATACTTAACGTATTTGAAACGTGTACAGAATCAGTATATGTGTATATATTGTTGTATATCAAGCATTTTGCCCAGTTTGAAGGTAAAAATTACGGCTATTGTTCCTTTTGCAATCACATAAAAAGGTTTGGAAACAGGGTGACCTCCCTCACCTGTCAGGAGAACTGGAAACAATTAACATAGTTGTATAAAAGCGACATCAGCTTTACCTTTTGGCCAATCATGTGTGTTTTGTTCTCTGTATCTATAGCAGTTTCTTGTTCTACTCCCACAGCAAGCTAAAATAACAAATTTCTGATGGCAATTACTCCGTAATCTTTGTTATCGATGACGAAAGTAAAAACTGTATTTCTTTTTGCCAATGGAGTAAACAGGAATGGCGGCCATTTTGAATTTCCAATATATGTAAATGTAAGTTATTTTTTTTCCATGGTACCAAAATTTACACAATGACACTTAATTTTTACTCTTGATCTGTCTAGGGAGTGAGTGAAGCTTTGTTGGGAAAGCCTGAGCAAAAGGGTAATAAGGCTTTCAATTTTCAGGCGCTCACTACCTTAATATCATCAGTACATATGCTAGTGACTCACGATTATGTGTATTTACGGATCAGTGAGAAGTACAGAATGATTCACTAATGTTGGCTTTCAGTGGCCAATAACTATTGGGTGAGAACACAGCCAACATCATTTTGATATCTTTATTCAAACTTAACTCATCATTATAATGCCATTATTTGGTGATTTCGTCATAATTGTGTCATTATTTTCCCTTTATTATGCCATTACTTGATCATTATTTGGATATATTATGATTATGACATTATTATGAACTTATTTGGTAATTCGGTTCGGTTTCGTTTTGTTCAGCATTGGTTTCTTGATTTGGAACTTATCTCATCTTTGTTATGCCATTATTTGGTGATTTGGTCATATTATGTCATTTTTGGCAATTATTATGTGATGATTTGGTCATAATTACAATATTATCATGACATATTAAGTCAGGTGACGCTGGTGTCCCGTTTTTGATAGGTTTTTTTGGTAGAAGCTATATCCGGCTACAAACTTTGCAAAGTTAGCCAGACCGTACGATACAAGGTGCCGAAAGCAACACGCAGAGACAGCCCATGTACTGTAGGTAAGCGCCACACCCGTGGAAATATGGTTGAGTCGTCTATGGATTAAACGTAACTAATTATCACGAAATATTTATGTACAGTTTTCTAAACACATCGAAATTGAAAATCGGGGTTTGAAGTTTCGAATAATCAATATTTAGCCCCTAATCACATTCCAAATACGACGTCCGATTACTGCGATAGTAGACCTATTACTACGCCCTCAAGATGGAGTCAAAACTTTGGCAACTTTGACCCCTTAATTACCACTTCCGTCGTGTTAACAGTTTGAGGATAAACACAGTAAAGTTTCGAAAGGTATGGTAATAAGATTCCGTAGTGCTCGTCATTTATGAAACGGCTTTGGGCGAAATGCTCTACCCTGACCGAAAACTGTCACATTGGGTGTAGTCATAGCTTAGCTGCAGTGGAGTAGGGCAGGTCAAAGGTCATAGAAAATTTAAAAATAATGCTTTTAAAGTCCTCTTCTCAAAATTGACATGGCTTAAGACCTTGACGTTTGCAACTTAGCAACCCTGGTCATATGGTTTTCAAAGTCAGTGTACAGAATTAGATTGATTGATTTTAAGCAAATTAGGTTAATTTCAAGTTATAATCCAAAATGGCCGCTAGAGAAAGGTCCAAATATTATTGATGTGGACAGTGACGCGTAGGGGGAGGGTCACTGTTTGTTGTGCATGGAATTGGGGAGCTTAAATGTTTAAAACTTATAGACGTGCTGTTTGGTTGAACTCGATGGGACTAATCATGATAAGATCATGTTCTGTCATAAAGCAATAATGAAAATGATATAAATTTGTTGCTTTCAGATTTCGAATACTGTACGCACTGTGAAAATAATGTTAGCACTTTTTTCTACCTTTCACCTCTTTTCACTGCTTCACTGCCTCTTCCATGAGGACTCGTTATTTAAGAAGTGTCAACCTCAGCACCATTTATCTTCACGCGTAGGAGGACATGCTAAATGTACCAAGAGCAGCTGCTGATAATCAGGATGTAGTACATGAAACGTAACTGTCAGTGCCACACAAACACAATTAGAAGTCCTCCGTATTGAACTTGAGAAAGCAACAGATGCCCTGAAACTTAGTGATTAACGTTACTAGTAACAGTGACAGTAACATTGAGGATGAGGCTGAAGATTGTGAGGACATATTACAGTAGAAGTTGTTGGTGTTGAACTATTCTATAACAAAAACCAAACAGACATGAACTGGCTGTAATTGGGTCTATCAGTTTAGTCTTCAGGTACTTCGTGCATTCTTATTACCAGAGCAGAAA
This sequence comes from Ptychodera flava, assembly GCF_041260155.1. Lineage (NCBI taxonomy): Eukaryota > Metazoa > Hemichordata > Enteropneusta > Ptychoderidae > Ptychodera > Ptychodera flava. The sequence continues at coordinate 25,820,189 of NC_091934.1, read as the reverse complement.
TTGAAACTGAGTCTCTGTAAAACTTTACACTGAGATGTCACCAGAAAATTCCATTTCCACTTGTAAATTTCAATTTTCGACTTGTGAGAAGGGGGATGACCCTCTTGTGCCCCCCCCCCGCCTCGTTCGCAAAGTTCACCAGGCAGGACTGTAAATAGGAAGGACCTTGTGGATTACGGTGGGCAAAAACACTCAAACACTAATTTCCCCATGCCAGGAAACAGTTGGAAATGTACATGTAACTATATAGCCAAATGAGTCCCTAGCAGACACCCTTTGTGTTTTGATAACGGACTGCAAGATGATCTGCAACACTTAGCAATACTATCAACTAATCACTTAGTCATATGAATGTTGGGGTTACCGTGTACAATCTTTATTTATTATTTATTAATTTATTTATTTATTTATTTATTTATTTATTTATTTTTATTTATTTTTTTATTTATATGGAGAAAATGAATGAAAACGTCTTCTAACAGACTTCGTCAAACTTTAAAAATAATTGTAAATCTGACAGTTTACGTAGAAAAAATTAGCATAATTCACTTGGGAAAAAATAAATTTTACAGTTGTAAAAAAATATTCACAATCTGATTGTGATCACCCCCTTTCAAAGATCTAATGGTTCAACCCTTATCACAACCTTGGTCACTCTTCGGTCGATAGAACTGGGGTAGTCACATAGAAAGACAGGAGACACCCGTTATTATGTCATAATCATGTCATAAAACATCTAAACAATGAGCAAATAATTAGATATTATTCCCTAATATTTTTCTTCGTTCAGCGAAGGAAAATACGAGTGACGTAATGACCGTGTCACCACGAGTCGAAGACGAGTGGTGACCCGGTCATTACATCACGAGTATTTTCCGAGCTGAACGAAGAAAAATATTAGGGAATAATATACTTATCACATGCACAAGCCAAGAATTCGTTATTTTTTGCAAAATAAAATAAGTTTTCCATGACGATTCCGCGTTTAAACTTTTGAACTACTTTAGGAATAAATATCAGTACGCCGTGCACAAGTTCCAGTCGTCCGTCGTGTGCGTTAGCGCTCACGTTCGTTAGTGAGTGGAGCAACCTTCCGCAAAGTTATTCTCTATTTCAAAGATAGCGTAGTCCTAGAAATTCATCACAGACAAAGATACGCTATTTTTCGGGAACAAATATCGACTGAATCTCGACGGCGCGAACACTGTAAACGTCGCGCCTGACCCTGTTTGCAATGCGTACGGAACCCACGGTAAGCTTATACGCGACCAGCTTCGAGTTCGTTGTTTCCGCAAATTATTCACGTATTTCCTTCGGAATATACAGGCGGTACACTCTTGTGTTTGCATTGTTCGGATTAGTAATGTCGTAGTCTGTGAAAATATCGATTTCATTACATGACGTTTGATCGTGGGAGAAACATCGGCCGCCATGTTGTTTGTTTACATATTTACGAGCACACCGAAGATCGACAAAAAAAAGGTCCGACGCACCAAAATTGATGACATAGACGCGGGTTGTCGTGACGTAGAACGACCAGAGAATAAATCCCGTATTTTTTGTTCGGAGATGACAAACTTGGCTTGTGCATGTGATAATGACATAATATTGACGAAATCAGCAAATAACGGAATAATAATGATGAGATAAGTTTGAATAACGATTTCAAAATAATTTTGGCGGTTTTCCTCACCCCAATCAATAACACGCAACGAGCATTCAGACAGTGTGTGCAGATATATGTATGCTCAGGAATACAGTTGTTCACCTTTATTTTTTTTTTTCGGAAAAGTGCAGTCATTGCTGTGAATAATCACCGTTTCAGAGTTGTCTCTACCCAAGCTTATACATTGAATTCAATGGCGTTTTGAGTCACGCCATTATATAAGAGACGAATACAAAAATTGTCAATGCTATTATTTAATTCCACGATAACCATAAAGTACAAGAGAGAACCTCTACAACCCGAATTAAAATTACACGTCATCTTTCTGTCACTGATTTGCTGAGCATCGCCATTTTGGTTTTGCGTCTCACTGTGCGCAACTACAGCAATTGCAGGTGTATGAAGAGATCTTATCATTCCAAGTATCGTCTTCGAGCGGGAAAGACTTCATTCGATGATGAATGCCCTCTGTAAACGTGATCTGTTCACCTTGAAAGTTGACGTCATTCCATGCATTCAACGTACATCCCTCGGCCACCACCATGGCGGAGATCTTGTTCTCGAGTTCAGCAGGTGTACTGGTCACGAAACTATTGTCTGTGACGTCGACGGATACTCCCAAACAGGACTCGGCTGCGTCTATCCGACTGTGTTCGTATATGATGGCACAAGCGTCTCCTAGCTCGGTGGGATCCGGGCAGCCGGCGAAGCAGACGGCGAATAACACGGAGGTGACGATAAACTTTGCCAACATGGTTTGACGTCTCCTCTGTAAAATTGACCCAAGAAAGGAGTTCACACACACATGGTATAAAATAACGCAAAAAAACTAAAATGTGTGCTTCCGGTAACCCGAGCTACCCTAGAGAAAACACAGCTGACCCTACACGTTTTTTTCGCATTAAAAAAATAGTACATTCTCAAAATTGTACAGTATTATATGGGTCCTAGTCAACAAAGAAAAAAAATAAACAATTTCCTCTAACCTGCCTACACTAATGTTTTGGCGGTATGTTACCGGGAACACACATATTTTTGTATTTGGGCAGAAGAGGTTTAAGAGTTTCTACATTTTACAGCAACACTATTGTCATTTAAATGCTCTAAGTTGTCATTTTGTACTGAAAAATCGTGTATTAAACGACAACTTTTCGAACTTCGAGGTAATTTTGTTCCGTTAGCATGTCCGGGCGTCTTGTTCTTGGTCCTCTCCCGACAGCTGTCGAAATACGTAGTCTGGGGCACAGGCCGAATATATTCATAATACATGTAGTATTCAAAGATATTTTTACTCTGAGCGAAATTCATCAATAACTGTATGAAATATGAATATTACTAATAAAATCATCTTGGCTGTTCATCAGGCTGAACTTCCATTCCACTGTACAATACTTTTAAGTTTTCTTTCCGCTCTGCAGTATAAATGGTTCGACAGTCAATGAACCTGTACAGACCACACTTGACACAGCCGTTCACGGTGTGTCATATCTAATATATATATATATATATATATATATATATATATATATATATATATATATATATATATATATATATATATATATATAATACATGTAGTATTCAAAGACTCCCATTGGAAAGGTAAAGAAGCAGTTTATAACTTGCGATTTACTGAAGTAAAGTTTACGAATAATGGCTTCAATGGCATGATATGATGTTGACGTAATCATGTTAAGTAAAACGCGCAACCGCGATCTGTTGTCAAATTTAAGAACGTGTATTTATATAACCGGCTTTAATATCACTCTCTTTGATCGTATTGCCGGTTATTACGATTCACTTCACAATCTTTCTTGTCGCCCGAGGCCACAGTCTAATATTGGGATGGTTTGTGATACGCTGATATCTTTTCAGAAGTTGATATATTTCTTGGTATTGTGAAGCAGATTGACATTGTGAAAATCCTACTGAAATGTTGCTTACAAGTGTAAACGGCTATGAAAAAGTTCAAATCACGAGAAATCCATGTTAATGCGCAAAGTAGGAACATCATATTTCACATTCGTCATGATTACGAGATTTTCCGGTTGAGTTTAGTGATCAGGTTTGTATCTTCACGTGAAAAAAGTCGCCCAAGAAAGCGACCATATTCCTCCAGGTCGCAAGCCAATACCATTTAACATTAAAAATTTAAAGCTGGTTCAGAAATGACAGATTAGAAGTTGTCATTAACCGTTTTTATCCCAAAAAGATAATAAAACTGTCGCTAATTTCCTTCGTCCGTAATTTTTATCCCAAAAAGATAATAAAACTGTCGCTTATTTCCTTCGTCCGAGAAATTAAAATGACTGGTTGTTTACAAGACTTTGTTCATGCAATATCAAAAAGGTTACATTGTAAACATTCCGGAAAACAGTTTGCAGCACGCAATGACAACTATGATAGAAATATACTCACTTTTTTCCTTAGACGAAAGATCTGGCAGTACTTGTTATCTGTAACGAGGCAGCGCTGAAATGGCTTGCTGTACATTAGGCATTCTTTTTATAAGCCACGTACAAATAACCGCAGGCCGGTAATAAAAATAGATGAGCGTGTATGGTTGACACATATCGATTGAGATTAAAGTAAAGTAAGAAAAATTCGGACGCGCACGCCTTTAGAACGTTTTCTGCGCCGGCTTGCCGTAAATGGGTCATGTTGGGCTCACATATTTTACATCACTTGTCATTGTTGCAATTGCACTTTTACCCAATTTTTTGACCTAATATCTTAGAAATAAGTGTGACCTACGACCCTTGTAATGTTTTGACCCCTAAGAAGCTGATTTTTATTGAATATGAGCGAAAAATTAATATTCCTCCTCCGTTTACGTGGCGCAGGTTACACATTCACCTGGAGATACAACAAAAAAAGTAGCGTGGTGACACCATTTTATTAATAGGGCAAACTGATCACCATAATGTCAAGATTTGATCGACCACGTTTGGTAAAAATGACATCATTCAGAACGACAGGAAGAAAGTTTGAAATTTATGTAGTGATATAATTTTGATATAATCATTTTGTAGTCGATACTAATGTTAAAATTTCCCTTTGCAAAAATCATAAAAACTATACTTCGATAGATATGCATCTCAAAAATTGCTTGCACCTTTTGTCTTTTTGCAGTCGGTGTATCATTCGTTACGATATAAGCGATATAAATTTTAATCGAATGTTAGTGTTGGTACGCACTTTGCTGCTCATGAGTAAGAAATACGTCTGTGTGTCCCACTTTGTGTCGTACGATCACAAATAAACATGAGATATTATTGGCTAGATAGCGTGTCACGTCGATTCCAACCAGTTCGAGGGAGAAGTTGTACAATAGCAACATCGACGAAAAGATATGGCGATAATACTAATAATTTATTTGCAGTACAAGGCCTCGGCCCATCGTACAATTCAATGAAAGAAGAATACAAAAGAAGGAAGGTGGTCAGTGACAAACATATCACTAAACAAATTGACAAAAATACAAATGTTGACAAATAAACATATAAATACAATACAATGATGAAATAGTTTACGATCACCTTTAAATTAAATCTGTTACACTTTCGTCTCGTCTTTTAAATGCTTTTCTCAGGAAAGTGGCAAACTGTTGGATCCCATTAATATTCTGCGAAGATAAAATACGATAAGATTTTCATCGGATGGAAATGTTGTCAGTAATGTGGATATATACCTTGTTCATATATCTCTATAAAGTGGGCAAATAAAAACAAAGTGAAATTCATTTTCTACAAGTTCAACGTCATTTACGATCTTTCAATGCATACAAATTCTTTGTTGAAGCGGCAATTTTAGGTGTCGTCCCCTCTCAACATTCAGTCTATGACTACAACAACGAAAATTTGAAAAAATAATCTTATTAATACCGTTGAGATGACTCAGATACTTTTCCGGCTCGAGTAGCGATTTAAATTTACAGTACAGACTTAATTTAGGTGACTCTGTATATTATCATACCATTCTTGCCGGAAACAACCCCGAAAAGATATGGCGATATGGAGTAAGGCCCGCTGTATGTAGACGATAAAACAAAAAAGTTGAGCATAATCAGGCCTAAAAAACCGCTATCACAAACACTGTTACAAATTCCTTGAAGTACGGGCTACCAATAGGTAGTGCAGTGTTTACTGATTCCATTTGACGTGATGTAGCAATGCGAATTATATATATTCATTATCTTGAATCTTTCACAAAAGTACTCGGTAAGAGAAGCCAGTTTTAGGACATTTCAAAATGTGTATCACTATGAATGATATTAAGATGAAACCATAGATATAATGATGAAACGACAAGACTCTTTCTAAACGGAAGTGCTGATTGGATTGTATGTCTTGACGCTTTTGATGACAAAATCAATGTGCATCTTCATTGCTTGCTCAGCAACCAGCTTATATTTGTATCGTCATAAAACTGACAGTCATGTGTAAGTTTCATGAATCTACGCCGAGTGGAAACAACAATGCTTCTTCGAGGGCTGAACTATTTCAAACCGGTTTGAACTGCGCAAAACCAAAGGGTATACATGCGATTTTTCTCAGACGTAGTATAAAAGACCAATATTCTCATGATATTCTTTATCAGCTCACGGACAACTCTCCCTTCTCTTGCACAGGCATCCATCAAAAACAGAGTTACCATAATAAGAAATGTATGTCACCCAAATAGATTTTTTAACCACATTGTAGCTTGTTTTCGAGTGATATACTGGGTCAGAAATAAAGCGCATGGCATCATGAATATCACAGTCATGAGCACCATCCCGAATGCAAGTGATAAGATCACTTACATGTCTTTCGGCTTGGCTGTGAACAATTGCATGTTCATCACACATGTTTTCTTCTCAAGTACACACAGAATGTGTTGATAAGCCAGACTGTAGAGTTGCCGACTCGTTTAATCACGTGGTAGAAAAACACGAAAGTCTCTCCGTGTCAGTGCTCCATTGCCTTTCTATTTACTTGAGAGAGGTCATTAACTGGCACCCTGTGTTCTGGCAATAGCGATCCGTCTCTGCTAAGACCAGAATCCCTTTGCTTGTTTTTCTTACAAATAATAGCCCCGCTGTCAGCGACACGGAGCTTATCAAATAGGCTGATTTTCCGTCGTCGTCCGTCGTCGTCCGTCGTCCGTCAACAATTGCCTTCTCCTCTAAAACCGCATGTCCGATTGCTTTGAAATTTGATATACAGTTTACTTACAGTGATTTTAGTTAGATTTAGGGAGCGTTCAGTTATTATGGCCGGAGGTGGGCCGGCAAAATCAGGGGGGGGTCACCTCAAATTTGAAAACTGCAAGGGGGGGGGGGTCATGTATTTTTCAAACAGCTCAGAGGGGGGTCACTTAATTTTCATAAGTATCAGTCCCGTCAAAAAGCAGTTTCAGTGTTCAGAAATATTCTGGGACATAAAAATGATTCGTTGCATGATTTCATTCTCTGAAGTTATTCACCTGTAAATCTGAACAAAAGTATAATTATCTGTCACATGAACATCTTGACTTGACAACTCTGAGGCTTGTCTTATTGTAAATCAAGCTCACTGCACTGAGGGCAATGAACAATTCCTATTACTTACATATTAGAGATATAGCAAGTTTTGTCAGGGAAATTATTTAACAGTTACCTGTACTGAGACTACTACAATACTTTTAGGTGAAATATTCCAATATCATAATTGTTGTCCACATCTGAACTTTTAATACCCTATTTGAATCAAGTACATTTATATCAATTGTCAAACACCTATAAAAGCACAAATTGATTTAGTTTAGCATTGTAAAAATATTATTCTTAGTTTTCTCATAGACTCCAGTGTATAGTGAATCAGCATTTCGGTGAAATTCCAAAATCTAATTTCTTGCACACATATCAACCTTTAACCATCCTAGGCTAACTAAGTACTTTAAAATGAATTATCAAATGTCTATAAATACACAGATTTTGATAGTTTTGTATTGGAAAAACTTATTCATATTTTCCTCATAGACTCCCATGTACAGTGAATCTACACTGGTACTAATTCCAAAATCCAATTTCTGGCAAACACATCCATTTGTTACCACCCTAATCTAATCAAGTACATTGATATCAATAATCGAGAGTACATAAATACATGGGTTTACCTATTTTTGTATTGGAAAAAAATTATTCATACTTTCCTCATAGACTCCCATATATAGTGGATGAACATTTTCAGTGAAATTCCATAATCAGATTTCTTGTTCACATGATATGCACCTTTAAACTTAAAGTGAATGTAAGTAAAACGAAAGTAGTAGTTTTCAGAAAAGCTGGTGGCCTAAGGAACTATGAGAATTGGTTCTATAAAGGCGAAAAATTATCTGTTGTACCGTACTTTAGCTACCTTGGAATCATGTTCTCGTCCAGCGGACTTTGGTATATGGCCCAGAAAACTTTAGCAGAACAAGCGTGTAAAGCAATTTTTGCTCTAAAACAGTCATTGTCAAAATTTAAATCACTTGATGTCAAGATTTCAATCAAAATCTTTGACTGTAAAATTTTACCAATTCTAATGTATGGCAGTGAATTATGGGGATTTCACAAGGCCGAGAATATAGAAAAGATACATCGTAAATTTTGTAAATATGTACTTGGTCTCTATGACAGCACTTCGAATCCAGTCATTTATGGCGAACTTGGGAGAACCCCACTTTACTGTGTAAGATATATTCGTATCATCAAATACTGGTTTAAAATATTGAAGATGAGTGAACATCGTTTTGTACAGCAGTGTTATAAATACCAATATAGTGAAGCAGAAAATAATCGAAAATGCTGGGCATTCAATGTTAAACAACTACTATCTTCATATGGTTTTGGCTATGTATGGCTAAACCAAGGTGTTGGTGATGAAACAGTATTTTTTCATATTTTTAAGGAGAGAATTCATGATAACTATGCCCAGTTGTGGTCCTCTGATCTTTCTCGTTATTCTAAACTCGACACATACAGAGAATTCAAGCTAACTTTCAAATATGAATCGTATCTTGATGTCATTGAAGATAATAAGTTAAGAAGGTCACTTTGTAAATTGAGATCATCTGCACACCAGCTAAGGATTGAAACTGATCGTCCATGGGCATCCCTAGACACAGTAGGCTTTGTAATTTTTGTGATCTTCAAGCAGTAGAAGATGAGTTCCATTTTTGTCTGGTCTGCCCGCTTTACAATGATTTACGGCGGAAATATTTACCAACCTACTTTTATAGAGATTATACATATCAGAAATTTTGAGGCTTATGCAGTTGGATTCCCAAAGTGTGATTTATTTGCAAAGTTTGTATTTTTTACTTTCAAACAAAGAGAAAAATGTAACCTTGAGTTGATTAACCAGGTTGATGTTTAGTTCAAGCTCTAAAGTATACTTTATCCTTATATGGAATATTTGTTTACTGTATATATCCCTCTTGTGTCCGTGTGTATTTTTCTACATAATTAGTGTATATTTGTACCATAGGCCGGTGGCCAAAGTACTGAATAAAATGAATGAATGAATGAATGAATGATATGCACCTTTAACCATCATATTATAATCAAGTACAATTACGTTAATTATTGAACGTCGGTATATGCACAAGTTTACCAAGTTTTTCATTGGAAAAAAAATAATCCACAATATTTATCATTGACTCCCATGTATAGTGGATGAACATTTTTGGTGAAATTCTGAGGTCAAACTTTTTGTCCACATACCAGTTGTAACAACCCTATTTCATTGAAGTACATTTATGTAAATTATCAAATATCTATAAATGCATAGATATAGTTTTGCATTGAGAAAGTATCACATAGATTCCTCATACATGTATGAGAAAATATATGTATACCATGTATAGTGAATCAACATTATCAACAGCTGATTTTTAATTAAATCCAAATATCAAAATATGTACACACACGCTTGCGCTAAAATATTGCGATGATGATCCACCAGTAATTTCTGTCCAACCCCTTTGCGGAGGGGTAATTTCAAAATTATAGCAAGTCAGAATGGGATATCTGAGCATTAACACCTTTTGAGTTTGTAAGGAATGTCATTTGAAAAAATCTAAGCTCTTTTTGGGGGAATTTTATCGCTCCATACCCCTGAGGTGTTTTCGTGTGCAGCTAATTTACTCAAGCAATGTGGGGGGGGGGGGGGGTCATGAAATTTTTGTCATCTTGAAAGGGGGGTCATCAATTTTTTGGTACAATGGGTAGGGGGGTTCACTTATTTTGACTGATGCGCAGGAAGAATTTTCCGGCCCACTCCCGGCCATAATAACTGAACGCTCCCTTATTTAAATCGTGGTGAAATATGCGAATTTGTATTTTAAGGCAATTTTTGTCACTTCTGATAAAAAACCGCTTTTCTGACAGCTTTGATATTTGGTATACAGGTTTATAGGTATGAGCAAAATGTGATATATTCAAATTATGATTAAATCTACAATTTTGTATTTTTGGGCCATTTTTTTGCCATTTTGGTCAAAAAACCGCTTGTCCGAGAGCTCGATATTTGGCATACAGGTTTATAAGTATGAATAAAATGTGATATATGTGATATATTGATATTATGATGAAATTTACAATTCTGTATTTTTGAGACAATTTTTGGCATTTTTGGACAAAAAATATGTTTATAAAAAGTACTGGTCAGATAGCTTGAAATTTTGTATACAGGTTATTACGGGTGATCTAAATGTGATATATTGAAATTATGATGAAATCTGCATTTTTTTATTTTTCGGGGCAATTTTTGACATTTGGTTAAAAAAATGTGTTTCTCCACAACAACTCGTCTCATAGCTTTGAAATTTGGTATAAAGGTTCCTACAGACGAACTAAATTGATATATTGAAATTATGACGATATCTGCAATTTTGTATTTTTTGGGTAATTGTTGCCATTCTTGGTTAACAAATTTGTTTCTCAAAAACTGCATGTCTGATAGCTTTGATATTTGGTATACAGGTTATTTTAATATGATACATTGGAATTATGATTAAATCTGCAATTTTTTTAATTTGGGGCATTTTTTTCTATATTTGGTCAGAAAATTTGATTCTCAAAAAACCTACTCGTCAGGTAGCTTTGGTTGACATGCTCTTAGAGATGATCTTAATGTGATATCTTCAATTTATGATGAAATCTTCAATTGTGTATTTTTGTTTTTGCCATTTTGTCTGGCCACTGATATGAGCTATCAGAAATTTCCACCTTCATCAACACATGTGTTAAAAATAGATATTCTCTACATAACACAACGGAACTCTATCGGCCGCTAAGTCGCTTGTCTAACCAATTACGAGTCGGTAACTCTAGTGTCTGGCTTATCAACACACTCTATTTCTTCTTTGAAAGAAAACGTGTGTGATAAACACGCACTTGTTCACAGCCAAGCTGAAAGACCTGTACTTTCTGAGTACACAGCACTGCGTAACTTGTTATTGGCATTATTCAACAAGCATTTTTTGCAAGGGGCATTGGTGACGGAAATCTTCATATTCAATGATTTAAGAAATTAGATTTTTACTTTAGATCTTGCACCAGATAATAATACTAAGAAAATATGATCGCTCACGCACGCACGAAGGCAGTATGACGCGTCATTTCTCATTACGTATTTGTATCTGACACGTGATATATATCCATAATAAATGTAAAATCTTCGATGTACTTTCCTCCAGATATGAACGCTGCGAATATGCGTTTGAGCAGAGAGACAAATACATCTTGACTATCAAGTGCCAATTTGCATATCAACCGATTTGCTCTTACTGATTGATTATATAATAAGAATTACTGCAACAATTTTGAAGAAAACTTGCCAAGTACTCTATTAAGCCGGGAAAGGTATAATTATAGGAGTTGTGTCTTCTCTCTTATCAATTATTTTCATGTCAGTCTACATAGCAAAATGCAATAATCCGGAGAGTCACAACCCGATTTAATAAGCAAACTAGTACGGATAATGAGAATGCAAAATGGATACTACGAATCTGCTCGAACCGATCCTTTGTGCCAATTTTGGGAACTACTTATTTGCATATCCATCAAATTTCAGTCATATGAAATATAGCACAGGACATTGATGAAAAGATAGTTAACAAATGTCGCTTAAAATTTGTGTTTTCTATGTCACCTAATAAAAGTACGACAGGTAATGTATGTAATGGCATACTCACCACTTTTTTAACAACATGAGCAGTAATTTAAGAGCATCTTACAACATATGGAAAATCCAAAGAGTATGTATTTCAGAGGCAATGTGGAAAATGGGTCAAAAGATATGTTATACATTCTATTTAAAGTAGAGGGTAAAAAAGGCTACCTTCGGACACTGCCCGCTGTTACATGCACACTTTTAGAAACATGGAGGTATACAGCAATCCCAATGAATTGCACGGGATAATAGTATCCATGTGGCAAATATGAAAAAGGATGGACCATGACAAGATCTTACCATGGAGGCAACTTTCGATCAAATTCCTCCACAATATTTACCGCTTAACATTCCAACTCAACTTGTCAACAAGGCCCATTTCTGTAATGTCCAATGCTATTAGGGATGGACCATTAGACCTTGGGAGGGGGGGTGGTCACAATGAAATTGTGAAATTTTTTTTTACTATTGTAAATTTCTGAATTTTTTTTTTTTCCAATTGAGATTAGCTGTGCAAATTTTTTTTTTCAGAGTAAATTTTCAGATTTATAATTTTTTTTTAGTTCGTCGTTGTCTGAACATAAAGAGGGCAAAGATGTGGTGCCAAGCACCACAAGCGGCCACGCAAGCGGTCACGGAGGGGGGGGGGAGGTCAGGAGAGAGGTGTCCCCCTGCTGCTGTTGGAGTTTTTGAAAAATAGAGATTAAAATGGTGTTATTTGGTGGCACTTGGGGAGTATTTTTGCGGGGGGAGGTCAGGAGGGGGGTGTCCCCCTCCTGCCGTTGGAGCTTTTGAAAAGTAGAGATTAAAATGGTGTTATTTGGTGGCACTTGGGGAGTATTTTTGCGGGGGGAGGTCAGGAGGGGGGTGTCCCCCTCCTGCCGTTGGAGCTTTTGAAAAATAGAGATTAAAATGGTGTTATTTGGTGGCACTTGGGGAGTATTTTTGCAGGGGTGGTCAGGAGGGGGTGTCCCCCCTCCTGCTATTGGAGCTTTTGAAAAATAGAGATAAAAATGGTGTTATTTGGTGGCACTTTGGAGCATTTTTTTCGGATTACACATTTCTTCGGATTACACATCTTCCTCTGAAACATGGTCTTCTTGCTCCTCAGTAGCTTCCTATAGTTTTGAAAATTGACTATTTTGGTTCCTGGCTTCCCTTTCTACTGCGTGGTGAAATGCCTACATTCACTCCACCAAACATCATGCATATCTCATGATCTCAATTGATTTTGACAAGCTGAGAAGCTAAAATAAGCTAAATAATATAGTTAAATTTGCATATTTGTGTTTTTAGAGCAATTGTTGCCCTTTTTTGATCAAAACATCTATTTCTCTATAGCAGCATGTCCAAATTGATTTGATGTTATAGATGTGTTGAAATTTCAATATTTGTCTTTTTAGGGCAATTTATGCCATTCATGGTCAAAAAATCTGTATTCTCTGAAAGGGCTTGTCCAATTTCTTTGAAATTTGCTACACAAAAACGATTATTCATGCAGAGTTATTCAGTATTTGCTATTGAGAAACTTTCAAAGTTCAACCCTTTTGTGTGTTTTTTGTGTTGGGATTTGTTGGATAGATGGCATTCTACGTAGTGTATTGTTGAATGTTAAAACATGTGTTGCTGTTGTTTTTTGAGGCTGTTTTTTGAGAAAAAAGAATTGAAAATGCCTTTTTAAAAGCAAAATAATACATAATGACTTGATATGTTGTTTTATCATTATTGACATGTTTCTACTTGTTCACCCATTCTTGCATTCATCATTGCAATAAAATGCTGGGAAAAAAATGAAACTGATGTGGCCTGCATCTGTTTACCTTGATCTTAAAAGGCAAATACAACTTTCTGTCTTGACAACCATACCATAGTTTCAATGTTTTACCTAGTGTACCTGCTTGGTTTGTACGCAGGAAACAAGTAGAAAACAGGCTCTATAATTTCATAATTTTCAAGTGATCAGAATACAAAAGTCCTGAAAAGATAAGATAATCACAAATTCCAGTATAAGGGATACAGTCACTCTAAATGTATAAATGTGCCGGGAGGATGTACTAAAAAATACAGAAAGTTGCTTTCTGTCGGAAAATCTAAAAAAATTCAAAATTTTAAAGACTTTTGCAGATTTTTTTTTTACGCCTTTGTCTTCTTATTTATTTATTTTTTATTTTGCAAACTAGTTTGAAGATTTTTTTTTCCTAACTTTCTGCTCTGAAATTTTTTTTTCTGTTTTTGACCACCCCCCTCCCAAGATCTAATGGTCCGTCCCTTATTTACGATGGAATTCAGTAATAACATTGCACGTTGTGGATACACTGCATTGAGTCTTCGCATATCAACATATTTAAGTCGACGAAAGGCGATATATGTTTGTTTTACGGAACCGAAATGACTAAATATATGATTGACAAGAAAGACGTGCGCAAACACTAAAGTGCGCGTGTGAAGACCACATGACAGTGCAAAATGACCGCCCGTAGCCTGGCCCGTATAAACGCAGTTACTTGTGGTTCCGGATACACGGCCAATGCCGGCACAATCACAGGTGTGATGTACTGGGTAGTTTTAACTGTGTAGAGTTTATACTTTGAATTTATGCTACGTTCCGATGTTCTCATACTTAGGCCTAGAGTCTACGTATCAGAAGGTAGGAACGTAGCATAGGCCTAAACTCTACACAGTAAACTGCCCGGTCCACATCACGCCTGTGGTCAAAATTGATTACCAAAAAGATATAGAGATTGGCCGATCTTATCTTTCTGATGCGAAAAGCGGCCTTCGCCGTGTATTGAATCACAAGCGACTGCGTCTTTTGCACTGTCACTGATGTGATCTCAACACGCGCGCTTTAATGAAAAAGACTGACGTGAGGAAAATCACTTTCTCCGGCGCACACGGTGAGGAATTTGTATCGCGAGGATATCAAACACGTTGGATATTTTGCTCAACTGCTCGCGAGGACAGAAACTCGCGAAAAACTGACCGCACACGAGAGTAAAATAGCTGAGCAAACAGCTTCGAATGAAATCTTGCTCAGCTATTTCTCTCGTGTGCGGTCAGTTTTTCGAATGCGCCTCGTGGACAGACATTCGGACTCTCAAACTTTTGCAATTCTTTTCTGATCTCCTACTTGTTGGGACTCATTTTAAAGCTCTTGGAGTGAGGAAAAAAATCTACAGTCTCAATTTTTCGGGGGTCGAAAATTATTTTTTGCTTCATAGAGTTAACACAGGATGGCGACCATAGTGAATTTCAACTATCGGTAAATGTAAGGTAATTTGTTTCTCTAGTACCAACATTTGCGCGGTGAACCATACTTTTTTTGTTTTTTATTTGGTTAAACTTGGTTCAAGTCTGTGATTTGTGAATGATTGAGTGGAGTGAACGCAATGATTTGTATTCTGCCTTCATGTGAAACGCGCGCGTGCGTGAGTGGACGCGATGAGTGGGGTGAACGCGATGAGTGGAGTGAACGCTGTACGGTGAATCCGGCAGAAACTAACTCACTACTGCGCAGACTCAAACGTGACGCTTTCAATCGCTGGGAAAACGTGGCGTGAGCTGTCAAATAGGATAGGTTTGCACAAGAGAAACTATTATAAATTATTTTTTTTTTTTGAAATTCACCGACTTGAACCAAGTCTATTATTTGGTGAGAGAATGATAGAAAGTTTCTTGAGGACAGTTTCAGAAAAAAAAAGTTTAAATCCTTCACTTTCGAGGCGCATAATACTTTAAAGGTAGTAGGCCTACACGCCTCGAAATTGTAATCTTTCCTTGACCAAACGTTTAACAATTCCCTTGACAAAAATGAGGTGTCACCGGGCACATTTCGGTACCAAGGATACAAATTACCTAATATTTACTGATATTTCAAATTCAAAATGGCCGCTATCCCTGTGTTAACTCAATTGGGAAAATACAATTTTCATTTTCACAAATCTGAGATGATGAAAAATTCATGAACGTGTAGGCTTACTATAAGAGCTTCAAAATTACCCCTTCCATCTTTTCGTTACCGGTGAACCAGATCGTTCGAGTATCTGTCCCCGAGCAACGGACCGGGCTGTATGGTAACATTGAACAATTAGTTAGATTTTTTTTCGAATATTCGATAAGGCATGTGTTTGCAATTTTCGGCGGCTTTGATCAAATCCAGATGTATCTCTACACATTTCTAATACTTTTCAGCCTGTATGAAGCAATCAATTGACGTTCTTATTGTTTGTTGGGCAAACGAGAGCCAGAGAGAGAGAGAGAGAGAGAGAGAGAGAGAGAGAGAGAGAGAGGGAGAGGGAGAGAAATATGGACAAAAATGATGTGCATTAGTTAACTTTGTCTTGTTTTTTGGGGGTTTTTTTGAGTCTCAGGAATGATTTAAGGGTGACTCAACTATTTTTCAAAGAACAAAATTATTCGTACACGTGTCATTTACAATATTATTCTCATGCCAAGAAAAATAAAAAGTTTGTTTCTCATCATCGCGCGCGTCAATTCAGACCCGTCAGACACGTCAACCTTTTTTTCTGCTCTTGAGGAAATAAAATGAATAAAAATAAAAGCAAAAAATACGCGAGGATAGCGCATAACGTAGTGCTATATAAAACAGAACTGTAAACAAAATTAACTGACACTAACATTCCATTCAGAACTGTACACATATGCCACTTTTTAAACTGTGCATTGCTGCACAACGAACTTTTTATTTTTCTTGGCCTTTTAAGAGTTTAACAGTTGCCAGTAAACACTAAATTTTCTATCCGGTTTTTTTTTCTGTCCTACGGGAACACTTCTTTGAAAGAACATTGTCACGTGCATAATTGATACTTGTTTAACAAAAACAGCAAAAACGCAGAAGCTAAGAACAGCGTCAACAACAGTCTGCCTTTTCTGATTACCGACACATATTCTAAGTCATATCTTTGAACACGTGTACACGTTCGAGTTGGAAACAAGATGCTGCGGAGATAGTGTATCGATTTCGAAGTCCCTTTTGTTTTGATTCAGGAGTTGGGTGCTTGTACATTTCCCCGGACGATGAGGAAACAACAATGTATCAATTTCCCTTTTGTTACACTCCAGGATGTTCGAAATTGACATCACAAACTTTTGCGCGTTTCGCAGGCTTGTCCATTTCAGTTGACGTACTCGCTGAGAGTGGACAGTAGGCGCGGATCGTGAGCGAGTGATATCGACAACATATACCTTGCCGTACTGTTTGCGTGTTATATCCACTCCTCGCTAACAATGGAGTCCAAAAGAGCACCCAGTTGGCTCTGCCTGATGCTTTGCCTTTCGGTACTGAATGTTGGGGTTGATTCCAAGCCGCTCAAACAAAGCGACGGCGATTCACACGATCTAGACATTAAGGAGAGTCATCGCAATCGCTGGGACGGATGGACCGAACACGTGCTCAAGCTGCACTTCAAGTACATGGTCGTGCTTGACCTGATCAAGGAAAAAATGCAAAAGTGCACAAATTATCCGAACGAAATGCAGTGTAGACCGGGACGCACGAAGTACCTGCCAAACCTAGGTAAGGATATTTGAAAATCATGCAGTGACTTGTTACAGCCGGCCTCAGGGACAAAGTAATTAGGTTGGAAATTATTATTATAGTCTGAAGAAATGAGCGCATTGCTGTGAGAAAGGCATACACAGCGTGCAAAACACAGAATAAGGAGTGGAAATTTTGTTGATGAACTGAAAACGAAAGAATCAGTCTATATCAGCGTTTTGATATTTCGAGGGGACGAAAACCTTTATCGCTGGAGAAGTTTACTGCTTTAATCCTGACCAAAGGCGGGAAAGGTATTTATCGTCTACACAAAAACAGCTCTAGGCGTTTTAAATTTGGGGGTTTTTTTTTGGGGGGGGGGGAGGAGGGGGGCGGCGAGGGGCGGCGCTTGGGGCAACTTTCCCAATTGAGCTCTATACCAACATTGAAATCATTACGTCGCCCCACCAGCACTACCTCTGAATTGATGTTTTTATGTAGTAGCTGCAATTGTATATAGGCTTGGGGGGACTGGACTGCATCGACTGTGTGGCTTGGGCCTCTGTCGTGCGGCTCGCGCGAAGCCCAACTTGATGTAGTATCAACACAGGCATGATGTGTAGGCCTAGTTTAATAGTTTATGCTACGTTCCGACGTTCTGATCTGATACGTAGACTAGCCCCTACTTATAGCAAAACTCTAAACTAACAAGCGACCTAGCGGCCGATATAGCTCCGCTGTGTTTATGTAGAGAATAACAATTTTTGACACATGTTCATTGTTCAACAATGTTGATGAAGTAGGTGGAAATCTTTGATAGCTCAATGCAGTGGCCAGAAAAAAGTGGCTAAAATAGCTGCAAAAATACACAATTGAAGATTTCATCATACTTTGAATATATCACATTGGATCATCCCTAAGAAAATGTCAACCAAAGCTATATGATGAGTAGTTTTTTGGAGAATAAATTTTCTGACCAAAGATGGCAACAATCCCTTCAAAAAATAAAATTTGCAGATTTCATCATAATTTCAAAGATCAAATTTAGTCATCTATAGAAACCTGTATACCAAATTTCAAAGCTGTTGAACAGTACTTTTTGAGAACACATTTTTTAACCAAAAATGGAAAAATTGACCCAAAAATTCAAAATTGCAGATTTCATCATAATTTCAAAAAAACATTACTTAGTTCATCTATAGAAACCTCTATACCAAATTTCAAAGCTATCAGATGAGTAGTTTTGGAAATACCGGTACATATTTTTTGACCAAAATTTGCAAAAATTGCCCCAAAAATACAAAATTACAGATTTCATCAGAAATTCAATATATATTACTTAGCTCATCTGTAGAAACCTGTATACCAAATTTCAAAACTATCAGACCAGTCCTTTTTGAGAAATACATTTTTTGACCAAAATGACAAAAATTGCCTTAAAAATGCAAATTTGCATATTTCTGCACAATTTGAACAAATCTGAAATAGATCATCCCTAGGGACATATGTACCAAATATCACCCTAAGTAAACTGCATATCAAATTTCAAAGCAATCAGACAAGCTGTTTCAGAGAAGAAGATTTTTTTACCAAAAACACCAAAAAATGCCCCAAAAATACAAATATGCAAATTTCACTACGATTTGAACAAACTTAAGTGAGGTCACCCCAAGTGAGCTGCATATAAAATTTCAAAGCAATTGGACTTGTGGTTTCAGAGGAGAAGGCAATTGTTGACGGACGACGACGGACGACGGACGACGACGGAAAATCAACCTATTTGATAAGCTCCGCGTCGCTGACAGCGGAGCTAATAAAACTACCCAGCTCACATCACGCCTGCGAGTATCAACTGACATTGCATTACACAACTGGTGCCTAGCATGAACGTTTTATGAGAAAAGTAATGTTTGTGTTTCAAACCTATTTAAGGAGAGTGGTTGTCGGAACTGCGCATGTGCAACTTTCTTGTTCACAAACAATGTATTTCATGCACTATATATAGATGCATCATGTCAAAAAAGCTGCGACATTTAAATTTTACGATGTACATTAAGACAAACATGTTTTCACTTTCATCAATCGCCAACGTAGCTTGGATACAGTGTTTATATTGGTCTTAGGGGTCCCTAGCGACCTTTGATCGCCGTTCCGACGACCACCGCCCTTTAACTTGAACATATTTCATTGTCTATTTTTTCGTATTGTTGCTCTGAAATTTAGATCGATGACTTATGATCCTTCTTCCGCCATCAACGCCCTCCCATTCATTGTGTCATCAAAACGTCGACCATTATTCTCAGCTTAACGTTTAATTTTCAGCCGATGAAGACAGCGGTGTCTTATCATTTGATCTGAAAGAAGACGTATCGGGTAACTACATTTTGCAGTCAGCCGAACTGTACCTACACATTGTGACCAGCTCGCCCCTGTCAACGTCACCACATCTACTGATCGTCAGCCACGACACAGAGCAAATCTTAAGACTTTCCAGCAACTCCGAGAACAGGTCAAAGAGCGACTTGAAGATCGAACTTGATGTCACAGATGAGGCAATGCTGTTCCTCGAAGCCGGAACCGCTACCAGATTCAATTTCACCGTCGACGTTTCTGGAGATGTTACGGCCGTCCTAATTCTGAAGCTTGAGCGAGTCCTCGCTGAGCGCCCTCTAGTATTCGATTTGCTTTGGCCTTCGAAAAACGTGAGTGGCAAGGGAGATGCAGAACATCACCACCACCATGGCAGTCCCTCAAAGAGGGCTGTTTCCCAGGTTACCAGCCAACGCGTGTGCAGGAAGCACAAAGTGAGAGTTGACTTCAGAGAGTTAGGGTATGATTGGATAATATCTCCTCACGGTGAGTGTCCCGGATGTAAAGTGATTTTTGTTACATATTTCTTTACAATGTACTGAAATATAGATGTCCAACACAGAACTACGTTCCCTTTGTGATCAAATGAAACAAAAACTGTTTGTTCATCTGGTAACAATGTTATGGTTCAAGAAATATCGTCAGTTCCAAGCGGTGGTGTTTTCCTACATGGTTTGACTTTCGAAAAAAACGTTATGCATTCCAGGTTCTATGAAGTAAAACTCGCGAGCTAGATCATGACTCTGCAAATTTGTAAACAGACTTACATTTTACAAAGTTTTACGCGATTTTTATCGACTCAGTGATGTGAAATAGGAGCTATTCTAGTGATAATCTTAACAGATGGAAAGTTCTGTCAGATTCTTTGCTAATTCAAATTTATGTTCTTCAAGGCGAGGTGAAATAAGGCTATATTAATTATTGTATGAGAAGCCCAGTATATTTTTAATGCTGCTGAGTATACGTGCATGGGCTAGGAATAGAAATATTTTGTTTCCTTTTAATTAGGATCTCAAATATGCTGTATTTTTATTTGTATTACAGGTTTTGAAACCAGTCTGTGTATGGGTGTCTGTCCGTTTCCACTGGACTCATACCTCAACGCGACTGTCCACTCCACCATACAGGGTTTTATGAATGCACGCGATGCCCAGGTAGAGGGCGCTAGAGTTCCCCGGCCTTGCTGCGTACCGGATGCCATGTCACCCATCCCTCTGATCATCTGGGACGAGGAAGGAGACCTCACAGTTGCCGTTTATCCAGAGATGGTTGTTGAGTCTTGTGGTTGTCGCTAGTCACCAAGACTATTTGTGTGTAGTCTCTTCAGCTATTGGATAGTACAATGACTGTTCGTTTGCATGCATAATGAGCGAGCAGTCCACGGATTCGACACTTTGAAAAGGATTTCTTCTCGACAGTTTATTCTTCTGATTGGTGAAAATCTTTTGTACAAATCATGCAACCCTTCCGAAATAATTCTTGCTTGTTTATTGAGGAATGTTTGAGAACAACTTTATTATTGGATTTTTCAGCGTCTTAAAAGTATTGGACGATTTATACAGCGGATGGATGATACGATAGATTTGTTCGAGTTTTCTGAAGAAGTTTCTGAACTTTCTTATTGTACGAGTTTACTAGATTAATCAAAGTGTTTTATGAAAATATTTAGATTTTCACTTAGTCTGCATAATCTCTTAGTACCAGAACCAATTAGCCAAAATGACAGCATATAGTAACTGCTAGCCCTCACTGCTTGATGTATTTCTAGAGCAGATCTTTCTTTGAAAGTTTCATGTTTCAAGTATTTTCACTGCGTTTAGTAGTCACTTTATTATTGGAGATTTGACTTTTTCTACCTGTTTGATTTAATTTGCTAACTGTAATAATTATGAACATTAAACATTTTTGCTACTGTTTAATATGACTTCAGTCTCAAGCTCTTCAGATCTGTGAGCGTGTTACCTTTCATGCTAGATTTTATTTTCTTCTTGACCAATTTACAAGACTAAACAATGCTTACAGACAGGGCAGGACCGTGGCAATATTTGTAAGTGGATCTAAGCACTTACATAGGGGTTCTGAAATTAATCAAGTGACGTCGAGTTTTGTCTCAAATTAACGGGTAGACTGACGAAGGACTAATTTGCTACATTTTTTGGTTGATGCAAACATCCTGAAATAGGGCCAGCATTCAACTCTTCTTATCAGTTCCAAGCGATGTGAATATCTTGTTTGCAGATGTCAAGCTCGAGAGATTTGTCCCACTTTTTGAGGATTAACCCTTACAAGACTGAAGCCAGGGGGCCTAACAGAAAGCCCTTCTTGAATGTAGCATCATGTACGTCCTTTAATCATTTTACTAGCCGTACTGCTGGTGACAGAATTGTCCCCGAGGTTATCGTTCGCCCAGTTAAAGCGATGAAATTCGTTTCTTCGCTTCGATAAAGTGTGTATGTGCGATGTATGATAGTGAGCATGTGTGCGTGAGTGCTTCACGAACTCTACAACGTGTTGAGCGGTCTCAGTCAGAAAAATGTAACAACTTAGCCGGCTATTGAACCACTCTTTTTTGGGAGTGGAGATTTAGCCGAGTGGTTCTGTCTGTGGCCTCTCAGCTAGGCGACTGATGCCGTATGTTGTGGGTTCGAATCCGATTGAAAACTAGCCTATACATAGAACTAGTCTATACATCTGAATGACTGAAAATTCAGCACATCTCAACACATCCACTCAGTGAGTGTCCAATTGCCACGCCCGTGCACCAAAGGCTTAATAAACAACGCGATCCACTCAAACCGCTCAGATCAACGTGACAAATACGCCATCTGATGTGCGGTTAAGAGGAAATTCACCTGTTCCCATGCTACATTGTTCCACATGCTACATTGTTCCACATGCTACATTGTTCCACAAAACAGCTTAAGCAAAGTACGACTCCCCTAAGCTGTCTTTTGTAATATCGGACGACCCTAACCGTGTTGTAAAACTAACCCCCTGATTTCCACCGAAACACCCGTCAAAATGAAAACTCCCTGAGAACGAATCACGATTACTAATTTCAATTTACTGTTAACGTAACGCGACTAGAGTTGACTTGTCGTCATCAAAGTTCTTTATGCCTAACTCAGGAATTTATCGGTTAAAGATAAGGTCATCGCTACTTGCAACAACCACTCTTACTTTCATTCATCGATCAAAACTAGAATAACCGCGCAGTAAGTGTTATTCGTAATTCAGAAATACAATGCAAATAGATATGGATGAAATTTGGACCAATTTTAATGTAATCATCGTGTGAACTGACTGATTTATAAAACTCGTCTACATTTCCATGGCCATTCTTTGATTCACGGTGAAAAAACAGCCGAATAATGTCACGAATTGTGAACTCCAAGACAAAAATAAAAATATTCGGTCTTCACAAAAACAAGACGTTGAAAACTGTCCAAACTGGCAACAGACCAGAAAAAATTCTGTAAAAATTTCAGCATTCAAAAGAGTCCTCGAGTCGTATTCTTCTTCAGAGGAATAATTGCCACACTTTCATTGCACTCCGGGTTTTGAAACCAGTCTGTGTATGGGTATCTGTCCATTTCCACTGGACTCATACCTCAACGCGACTGTCCACTCCACCAGACAGGGCTTTATGAATGCACGCGATGCTCTGGTAGAGGGCGCTAGAGTTCCCCTGCCTTGCATGTCACCCATTCCTCTGATCATCTGGGACGAGGAAGGAGACCTCACATTGGCTGTTTACTCAGAAATGGTTGTTGAGTCTTGTTGTCGCTAGTAGCAATAACCTTTGCTCTACAGCCTGTTCAGGGATTGGATATTACCAAAACTATTCATTTGCTAATATAATGAATACAGTCGATGGATGTTTGATATGCTATGACAATGCTAAGTCTGTGTACAAATCATGGAAACGATTTAGAATAACTTTTGGGAGATTTTAAAAAATGCTAGAGAACAAATAATTGGATTATTTCACTGTCAGGAAAACATTTCACAATTTCAATGCCAGACAATCACTTGAAACATCGAGGATGCGTTAGTTCCTGAGTTCTCCTTAGAATTTTTTTAAGTTTGCTGGATTAATCAAAGTGTTTCATGGAAATATTAAGATTGCCTTCATTCCATAGATTTCTATGAACATTTCCAATTTGAAAATTGCAATTTGGTTGCTGGCACTGCCCATCCATAACTAACAATTCGGGATTTCAATCAAAATTTCACAATGTTTCTCATGAAAAAATATACTTTTACAGATTGCCATAGTACCTCATAATTTGAGAAAACGTTTATAAAAGAACTGTTTCTGTTCTATTCAGTATTATGTCTGTGTGATTCGCACAGAGTAAATATTGGAGCCTCGCACTGTGCTCCAATATTTTCAAACCCCCTCCCCCGACACCAAGTTTTATTTTGTGTACCCCTTCAGTCCTCCTCTGTCGTCATCGTTGAACCATGGGGGTACTGTAATTCTCGCTTCTACCTCCATGGTTGAAAAGATGCTCGACCGGGATGGCAGTGCAATGACACCACGGACACTTTCTAAATATACAGCGTGTGCAAAGTAAACATGTTCCTGAAGACATGCGTCACAGTAATGCTATATGATAATGGAACACTGGCCTAATGCCACTTGTGTGGCGTTCTCATAAATGATTTCCATGCACCAATTCATCAATATGCCGAAATGTAATGATTAAACACATTTTTGTAAACAAAGGGTGCGACAATTAAATGTACAATCAAAGAATATTGCCGTAATCTCTGAATCTGTTTTCAGTTTGATGAACATCAAAACTATGTAAACGATTGTGGAATGAAGTTTTCTAACGTGGGAAAGCATGTAATTGGCATATGACGTAAAAATACTCACACGCAGTATGCGCATCTACTGTCTAAGTATGCTTTAGGCATGAAGGTACAAGTAAGACGTACTTAATAATGAATACCGACTGATAGAAATACGGTGAATGGAATTCAACAAAATTCAATAAATACCAGCCTGGCAAGCGATTGATGAAGAAAACATGCGCAACATTTGGAACATTTGCAGAAATGTAACGATTTAGGCCGAGTTTAACCGATCGCGTCACCTGCTGTCTCTGAGCGTATCGACGCGCCATTGCTCGGTGTATGAGTGCATTAGAAAGGCGATCAAGTTATGCGTTTCTTAGAAATCTATTATCAATTTCTTGGAAATTGCCTCCCTATCAGCATTGTTTATTTTACTGTTTAACCTCATCTGTCGATGAATTGGGTCTGGTTATGCACTGGTCTTGAACCTTCAACTTAAGGCTGCGTTCACAAATAGCGATTGGGGGAGGGGCTGGCTGGAGGAATCGCGATTGAAATCTTTTTTTTCAGATCCCCCTCAATACCCTCAAAAAATTTCAAATGGCCCCTCTATATGATCAAAATTTTTCAAGTCCCCCCAACTATCACAAGCACGCATATTTGTAAAGGATGTGCGCGCAGACAAAATAAACACGTATTGCGCCATTCCGCTCACAGATGTTCAACATTACCTGTTATTAGTACTTTGTAAAGTCATATTTCTAAGGCAAGATTTTAAATTGATTCATTTTTAAATGCATCAGTGAACTTTTTGGATTTACAGTATCAGTCTAAGCCAACTTGAGTTAATTTAAATCTGGCCAGGTCAATTGCTCCTGCCAAAGAGCACACAAAATGATGATCATGAGAGAGTATGCAAATTGTGAATTCTGGCTAATTGCCATATTGTAAAAAACTGAGTACAGTGACCTATCAAAAAATTGTTTCAAAAGTACAAGACATATATGTATGAATTAGATACTACTCAAAATTGACAATATTGGAAGGTTGAAGTATTCCATCAAATGTTTTAATCTCTGAAATTTTGGGTTTAATAATGGCAAATTTGGTTAAAAAATAAATAATTCCATCTAGTCACATATTTTTTCATTTAGTCTTTACTGTTCAAAGTTTTACTTTTGTATTGTTTTATGACGTGACTATGGAAAGTTAGAAAATTGAACATGGTGACTATCTCTTTTTTCTTTAATATTATTCTTATGCCAGTCTCCTGGTCTTGCATGTGTTGCTCTCTGGCCTAATCTTGTGTACAAGTATGTTTCACTGTCATGACCGTCATTTGACACAAACTCTTCTTCAACTACCATGTACATCAGAGTCAGAGCTATCTCTATCACTGCTCAGGTATGCAGTGACAGTGACACTGCAGTAGCAGGGTAGTATCTGATAGTGACACTGCCCGTAGGCAGTATAGTAGCTGTATTAACTTTGACAATTTTGACAATATTTTTGTTCAGTTTATACGACTACGTTCTTGTTCTACTCCCTACAGCATGTTGAACTGTCCAGTATTCAGCTTGCTATCACAGCCTGTGTATGTGTACCATGCATTTGTATCACTGACAACTGACTGTCACTGATTAAATTATCACACCTAATACATTTCTATATATACAGGTTTTGTCAACAAACTAATGTTGTGTGTTTGATTATGCTGTAGGGAGACAGTAAGAAATTGTAGTTGATATATTTACATAGAAATATTGCAAAAATCATCAACAGTTGCAGCTTCTGCCCTGTTACTAGGCTCGTTTGGTTTTTTATGACAAATCACACGTTTAGATTTTTTCGAGATAAAAGTCATGAAATGTGACAAATGGTTCTAGATTTTGTTAAAAGAAGTTACAAAAGTAAGGAATTTTATCTCCTGCGAACGTTCGTACAGCGCCACCTGTGGCGGGGGTCAAGAGGTCATCGTGTAGGCTTGTCCTATCCTCTCTTGCCCTGAGACGGTCCTCCAGGCAAGACTGCCATTTCGGCAGCTGGGCCTCATCTGAACTTTGGCCTGTTTGATGTATTTTACAGTTACAGTTTCTCATTAAATGGTCACCCATTTGGTGGCCCATTTCTCCCACAAAGACATGAGTTGGGTGTTCCTTGATTTTGCCGGTGTTGTAGCTGGCATGGGCACAGCATCACTACGAGTGATGTGGGGCCTTGTCCAGCATTGACAGCGTTTGCTGAGGGATAAATGATTACTAACATTACAACAATTGGATGAGATAATAATGGTATTCATTTTCATTGAATTACCTACAAAAACTTGGAATTGGAAAATGTAAAACATGAAACGGAACCAAAAAATTTTCAAGTCCCCCTCTACTACCCCCGAAATGTTCGAATCCCCCCTGAATTCCTCCAGCCCCCCCCCCCCCAACCATTTTGTGTGAACGCAGCCTAACAGTTAACAGGAATGGGATATAGAGTCCGGGCAACTGCACCGAGCAAATGCTCACAAAAGGTTTGACCTTGATCTGAAAGGGCAATAACCAAGTAAATCACAAGTAGCACAAGTACACACAGCCTAGAATTTTAGAATCTTCTGAAATTTAATTTCTCTATCTCCTTGATTGTGAGGAAATCACGTCACATTAGTTAATCAACCTTCCGGACTATCGAGAGCAAATAACTTGTCCACGGTCGAATCATTGAAGTTCATGACATCGTCAAGTGAATCAAAATTATGTTTCTCTTGAGTATTATCATGGTGTCTTGCGCCAAGTGCATCTAAAAAGTTGGTCTTAACATTTCTCATGTTGTCTTGTGTATTGATCATGATGCTGTCGTCTGCATGTATATATTGTTGCCCTGGTTATTTAAAGGGAAACAGTCGTCGGAACTGCGCTCAAAGGTCGTAAGGGACCCATACGACCAATGTATTGGCAAATGAAGCAGACTTACATAAATTTGTGATATGAGCTGACATAGATGCTGTTTCAAGTAATGTACAGTTGGGAGTCGTCAGCATAGAACATGGATTCTAAACCATGCTTTTCTATGATGTCCTCAAGGGGTGCTGTATACAAACTAAAAAGCACAGGTCCAATGACAGATCCCTGAGGAACACCACAGTCAAGCGACTGTGCTGTTGACACCATCGACCCAACACACACCCTCATTGTCTCATGTTGATATACACAGTGTTCAGCTTGTCAACTCAGCCAATACATGTGTAAACTGCACTGTTATTGTCGAAAAGTGACTTCTGGTCTGGATTAGAATTCAAATGTAAACAATAACAATGCATTTTATACATGTAAACGCTAAGTTAACAAGCTGAAAAGTGAGTGTTTAAACATTCTTTTTGGAGTAGAATAAGAAGTTGCAATTGATATATAAAATAAAAATGATGAAAAAATAATTAAAGGTTATCATTCCTGGTGTAATGACCTTTCATAGTTAGAATGAGTCTAGATTGGCTTTACATTTTTCTCATCACCATATTATGGCCCAAACACATTGTTTTTTGTAGTAAAGCTTGGTCTCTGAACAGGGAAAGAATGTGTGTAATTAGTGATCTATATCCTGAATGACTGCACTAAATCTGATGAAACTTGCTGCAGAAGTTGATCATTAAAAGATTTAACAGGCAAGAAAACCAAAGCAGTATTCAATAGCTAATTATAGTCTCATCTGTAATGAACATAGGGGCATTTTTGGTTCATATCTGGCATTCTGATTTTTTAATGTTGAGACTCAGGCATGCATTGACCAGTTTCTTGCAGATCGGTTGAATTTTGACATTTCCAGAGCCAATACATGGCATACTTAATTCTATCCAACTTAGTAAAACGAAATAACCCTACGCCATTCATACTAATGTCTGATTGTTTACAGTACAATCCAATATGTGCATCAGTCGCAGATAGATTTTTCGTACCCTCATTTCATTTTTCATGCTGATCACATTAATTTCAATTTAATTACTTCCACTGATTAATTGCCAATTACAAGCTGGGACTATGCCATTGTCAATGACTTGTTGCTTCTGGTTTTGGAACCGGTAAAAAGTCTTATAATTATCCGCGGAATCAGAAAAACGCACAAACATTGCGCATGTTGTGGGTCCAGACGTGATTTGGAGACTGCGCCAGCTGACATAACACGCGAGCATTCATAGACTGTTCGCGGTATTACATCGCACTAAAAAGTCAATATCGAGCTTTCATAGACTGTTCGCGGTATTACATCGCACTAAAAAGTCAATATCGAGCTTTCATAGACTGTTCGCGGCATAACATCGCACTAAAAAGTCAATATATTTGAGAAGAACCTGGAGGAATTTCCTGTTCCAACATCCTTTTCTACCTCAATGATACCTCTAACACCACCAATAACTACTATATAGATATGGATGCATACATATCTTACTATCTCTGTTGACCTTTCCGTCGTCTACAAACAATAGCTAAGATACCACGGTCGACCAGAGACAAAAAAAATCTACTTTATTGAAAAGGTCTATATTGAAGTCGTTTGCGTTTGTGTTCCTTGTCGTTTTGTGTTATCCGTAGTTGATAATTAATCTCTTTCCTTGTTTTCCTCTTTTGGTCAATTTCTTGAAACATTTTTATGGTACGTTTACCCGTCGGCGAATAGAATTAGAATAAACGCCTCTCATTCCGATAAAGGATTTCTTTGAAGTGCAAGCACGGGAGTTTTCGTTATGATGAACTAGTTTTATGTATTTATATATTATTACCATAAAGATGCTTCAAACATTGAAATATTCCTCTCCCTCCTTTATCAGGTGATTTAAGGATTAAATCAACATTTTTCTTCAGAAGAAGCAAACTTTCTGAGCGACGTACATATCACTTAATATTGTTTGTCTAAGAAGGGCAAGCAATTAATATTGCCATTTTAAAGACCGACAAATGCTCAAGAGGGACAAGTAACGTGTTGACAAAATAGCGAAGCCTTAATAAAATTCAATGCAACAAAATTCCTAACATAACAGAAAGCAAAACATATAAAATGCAAAAATCAAATGATACCGGCACAAAAAACGAAGTAAACAACAACATCACAGTACATCAAAATATTTTAATGACT
Organism: Ptychodera flava; assembly: GCF_041260155.1. NCBI lineage: Eukaryota > Metazoa > Hemichordata > Enteropneusta > Ptychoderidae > Ptychodera > Ptychodera flava. Next base: position 25,790,554 of record NC_091934.1, on the reverse strand, counting down.
TAAGGGAGTGCTGCACCTAACACAGCGTATTTCGCTCAAAAATCACTTTTTTGCAAATATTCATTCAATTTTAACTGTTTTTTGACCCAAGATTAAAATATTGGTTGGGTTCACTTTAAGCTTGTAAAGCAGTCAAAAGTTACGCGATAAAGAAGTGTTAATTTATGCAAATGTATGCAAATAACACGAATTCCCAGCTTCTCTTTTCTCCCAATTTCAATATTTCCAAAGAATTTAACTCCACTTCTGCTCGGACAAGTTTTCTGAAATTTTTACATTATGTTCTTTAAATGCTATATAACAAAACGACTATTTTGTTTGGCAATTAAGTTCTTACATTTTGAATAAGAGTCATTTTAATTTTGCTAATCATGTTTTAATCACTTTTTTGAGTGTCGATCTTTCAACGCATGCCATTTAAGAATGAGGATATATAATGCAGAATAAAATAGTCATTTTTTCTTCATATACTCTTCTTTCAAGTGAATTATTACATTTCAGAAAATAGTGTCAAGTTTATGACTTAAATTAATTTTTATCATTAATACCAAATTGAGGTTTTTTACCCAAAATATACACCCATTTCATCCTTCGAGTAAACTACTGCTACCATGCTAAACCTAAGTTCTCTGGTTTTCGAAAATATATAATATGAGGGAGTTTCCATCTGAGATGATAAATATTCCTTTGAAAAAACTGTTTTGGCAACATGCAGCTCCACCTTAACATTGATAGCAATGGCAATACCACGTACAAACCTGGCAGCATACAATAAATCAGTCTGCTAAGGATAAGGCTAATAATTCAGTGATACACCTAAGCATCTGAAGGGAATCCAACGAAATACATCAACACACGACGTAAAGTCATTGCAATTTGAGACACAATCAAAACACACACACACACACACACACACACACACACACACACACACACAAATCCAACTTCAAATATTACTACTAAGGCAGAGTTCGCATTCGGAATCTCTGAAAGTATTTTATGTCTACCACTTATAGGATCTCACGTATGGAGTAAATTAAGTTTCACCAGGTTAGTTTTGTGACTATCGAAAATTTAATTTTTCACCTCAGACTAAACACAGGCATGGCCGTTTTCTTCTATTTTTTTTTTTGCACGATAGCTACTGACTGACATCCCTCACGGAAAGTTTGAGCAAAGGTTTAAGTCTTCGATTTCGAGGGACTTACTACATTCATATACTTAAGATTAAGCAAAACAAAAAAAACAAAACCCAAAAAGATGGAAATTATCTAGAAGCTGCGATACTGACACTTGCTTATATGTACCCTTTTGAAAACAGAACAGAACACAACTCAATCCGAAGCCATGACATGAAATCGAGAGATTATTGTCAAACCATCGGATGAAGAAAAAAGGACGGGCGGTTCCATACAACACGGAAGATAACACAAGGGAGCGTAAAAATAATTCGTTGACCAAAAATACTATGACCACGTAGATCAGAAGGCATAATTAGTCACAACAAAAGGTTAAGTTAATTAAAATTGTAGGATAAATTTATTTATATATTTGACAAAAAGTGTTGTATTTCTGCCTCATTGTATATTGACATAAGTATTCAACTATTCTGGAATCTTGAGAGGTGGTGAGAGTTTTTGCCAGATTCACGCGGTGGTAGCATAGACCCTCGGAGATAGGGTCTATAATTGACGTAATGTATGGTAATTCGTGGTCACGGTATTGACTCTGCGGTCTCTCTGAACAGGGAACAGAAAATAGTTCAATTTTGTAAGGTAATGTCCTTCGACAACAGAAACTGGTCAACACATGTTCCACTTATTTTAATCTTCCACTCAAGTTTTGGCCAATTTTAAAAGTTTGGAGTTTCGGCATAGAATATTACACAGTTGTGTCACCACAATTTACTGGTTTGTAAAATGGAAGAAACTCAACCATGACTAATTTGCTTTTTGTGGAGCAGAAAGAGAAATACTGTGTCCTTTCGTGAGTGACAGTAACTTTGCAAAAATGTTCGTGCGCAAATTTTATGAATCTTGGCAAAGAGTTACATTATAGGGTCTAGCTATTTAGGCAAGCGGGATTCATTCTTGGAAAACTTGAATTCAGCTGGATTTTTTGAATGAATTATCTCAGGGAAAAGTCCTGTAGTCGAGAACAGGCAAATATCCCGTTTCATATGTTCTTAATGGAGGTGAAACAAAAACACAAAAAACACACAGAAATATTGCCCCAGAAGTATAGCGGAAAAGTTTGAGATCGCCAGTGCGCTCTTGTCTTTATTTGAATCATAGATCGATAAGTTTCTGTAAAGACTATCCTATGTTAAATGTTAATAAAAGGCTTACACGAGGAAACGTTTTCAGACCTAGGTATCAATCACATCGATCAGAAATATGCAGGTATCCCACTCACCAGATATAAGCTATCCTTGCACTCATGAGCACTAATTAGTCAAGGCACTACACCATCCAGAGCAAACACAGACAGGTCATCACTGTCGTACAACATACAACTCGCTGAAGCTAAGTGCAAGAAGAGGATTATGAGATCACAAAAGACAACCAAACAGAGTGCGAAGTGGGCAATCAAGACGTCCCTTCAACAACCAATAAGAATGAGACAAGCCACAAAACCATCAATCAACTTGAAGGCGGGAATCGAATACAGTGTATGAATAAAGATTCATACATACACAGCAATTGGTATGGCAGCTCTCTCTCTCTCTCTCTCTCTCTCTCTCTCTCTCTCTCTCTCTCTCTCTCTCTCTCTCTCTCTCTCTCAGAACAAAATCCTAGTTTTTCTTAAGGAGAACAGCAAAAGTCTTGATCAAGAGATAGAAGACGCTCTCAACACAGTTTAGAGAAAAGAGCCAAGTAATCTTAGGCGATCCACTGTGACGGACCAGCAAGTAAAACAGCATATAACTATAACACTCAAGAAAAAGCAAACCGGGTTTCTCGCGTAAGAATGGCAAAGAAATCAAACGGTCTTTTTAAAGACCGATACATGTTCAAAGGGAAACTGACGTGACAACAAACAGGCGAAACCTTAACATAAATTAAAACAGTCCAAAAATAACAACATCTAAAATGACATAGAAACAGAAAAAGTAGTAAACAAATAACGTGGCATCAATAGAAAAATTAAAGTACTTGGCATTGATGCTAACAGCAATCTCAAATTCTTAAATCCTATTGCATGGGACATAAAGACTGAAATCACTCTGCTGAGAAAGGGCTTAGAATTCAGTGAGGTACTTGCCCATTTCAAAAGGAGCCAAGTGTATACCCTTTGAACCACGGAACAGATCACAACTAATATCGAAGGCATAGCATCGTAAGTGTTGAGAAAACCATTAAACCTTTAGAAAAGAAAAATCACAAGAGAAAGATTGTTTAGCAAATTAGCCCTAAATTCCCCTCAGTTTTCCAAGACTTTTCTTTAAATAAGACCCATTAAAGACTAAAAAAGTGTATAACACTATTATATGTGTCGAAAGTGACATGTAAATTCAAACGTTTTAACATCATCTTAGATTTTCCGCCATTTTTAAAAACTAATGTAACAAAGTGTTGCCATCGTGTGTTGTGCATTCAAGTAAGTGGCATCATGTTTGCTTCTTTATGATCACGATGTGTGTGTGCAGGAAATACTCTAATTTTTGTACTTTCCGTGGGGGCGGCACCAGTTTATTATTTAACCTGCTTAAACGCGTTGGCATAGTCGAAATCAGCGATCACACAGTACTAGAGATTTCCCATAATGCATCATGATTTGTACCAACGTAGATTCCCCTGTGAAGTCTACCATGTCTCCCATGTGTAGACAAATTCCTGGACTAGTTGTAAAAATTCTGAAAACGTACTTTTAAGGACACCTTTCTTCTCAATTCCCATTTTAAAGGATTAAGAAAATTATGCTTGATTGAGAGAGGAGATAGCATTTTTGTAAATTTTACACTGATTGTGTCCTCAGCCATACAGAATAAAGTGATAGAAAGTAGGGAGACTAGTTGCACCTGTTTTATGAAACAAAAGGATATTGATTTTTTCCAAATAGAAAAGACGAAAAAAATTTTCATGTTATGTTATGTTGTTATGTTGATTCTGAACGCAGGCTCCCTAGTGCCTCTATGTTCAGCTCTGGAATGTCAGCTAGTGTAGTCTTGTCCGGTCTGGTTCTGATAATAACTGTTCAGTGTAGTTATATTTCATTGGTTGATTCTTTAGGTAATTGTCCACGCGATTTTGGAACATGTTGATTGATGTTGCAGTGACGACTGGCTCTGGAAGATTGTTCCAAATGTCAGTGATCCTTGATGTGAAGTAGTTTCTTCTAAGCTCAAGTCGACATAGTTTTTTATCCACCTTGTATGAGTGACCTCTGGTTTGTAGGTATACAGCACGTTGAAATAAGTTCCCTGTGACCCGTCTATCATAAAATCCGCCCATAATTTTAAACATCTCGATGAGATCGCCGCGTAGACGTCGAAATCTAAGTGTTGGCAATTGTAAAATCCTCAGACGATCTTCGTATGTCAAATTCTGTAAACCTGGGAGCATCTTCGTCGCTCTTCGTTGAACATTTTCTATGCAGTCTATGTCTTTCTTCTTATATGGGTTCCAAACACTGAAGCTGTATTCCAAAATTGGTCTCACTAATGCTATGAATAGGAGTTTGAAAGTGCGTTTATCCAATAATTGAATGCTCTTCTTATTAGACCAACTATTCTGTTAGCTTTATTCACTTGAGTCTGGATATGATCATCGAATTCTAAATTGCTGTCAATAGTTACTCCTATATCCTTCTCTTTTCTGACAATCTCTAATTCAGCTTCAGTTCCGTCGCTCCTGTGCATAGTGTAAATTTTGCTCTGGACAGACTTCCTCTTGCTATGAATTGTAAGTACTTTACATTTGTCAGGATAGAATTTTAAGAGCCACTTGTTGCTCCATAGTACAAGGCTGTTCAGGTCACTTTGAAGTACATCGGCATCTGAGGCACTCTGGATTTCTTTATAAATCTTTGTGTCGTCCGCAAACAAATAGATGTTTGAGTTCACTCAATCTGGCAAGTCGTTGATAAATAACACAAATAAGACAGGCCCAACACTGATCCTTGAGGAATCCCACTTGTAACGGCATGCCATTTTGAATAATTTCCATTAACACAGACTCTTTGAATACGATCTTTCAGGAATTCCTGGATCGAATTACATGTTAAATGACTTATTCTATACTGCAAATTTTGATGATGAGACGCTTGTGGGGTACTTTATCGAAGGCTTTCATAGAGTCCATATATACTGCTGTTATCTCCCACCGTCATCCAAAATGGTTGTCCAGTGGTCAATCACATTGATCAGTTGAAGTGTTGTGGATCTTCCTCCAATAAATCCAAATTGTTGATTGCTAAATAAATTATTTCTGCTCATGTGTGACACTATTCGATGACGTATTAGCTTTTCCATTAATTTGCAAATTATGCTGGTCAAACTCACTGGTCTATAGTTTGATGGGGAATGTTTACATCCCTTTTTGAAGATGGCTGAGATCTGACCTGCTTTCCAGGTTTTCGGTATCGTTCCAGACAAAAGGACTTGTTGAAAATGATGCACAGTGGAGTGTCAATAATATCAGCTAATTCTCGTAGCACTTTTGGATGAATATTATCAGGTCCAGGTGACTTTGAAACATCCAAATTCAGTAGTAGGTCTCTAACTTCCTTTGCAGTAAACAGACTGTCACTAGATTGTTCACCATTATAGGTCTTCTCAAGGGAGGGTAAACTACTATCAGTATCGGACTCTATTGTGTATACACTGCAGAAGAACTTTGCCAGTATCGCTAACTTTTCTGCATCACTGCTTCCCACAACTGTTTCACCTTCTTCAGTTACATGTAGTTCTGCAATATTTCTTTTGATTCTGCTCTTAGAGTTTAAGCTAAAAGTGTTTGCAGTTTGCTTTTGCCGATTCAGCTATATCGAGCTCTCTTGCCTTTCTGTCGTTTTTGATAATATTCTTCAATCTGTTTCTACTCTTACAGTATTCTCGATATTTGGCTGGATCTCTTGATTCTAGATATCTTTTCCATAGTCTATGCTTTCTTCTGATGCACTGGACAGTCTTTTCGTTAAGTGGTGTCTTTCCCTTGTGGTTATTTTGTTTTTTCACTGGTACACACTTCTTGATAGCTACATTAAGTCTATTCATGAACAGGTAATAAGCATCCTCTGTATTTTTGACTGTAATAGTTCCTCCCAATTTATTGATAGTTCTTTACGTAATTCTGCATAATCTGCTTTGTGGTAGTTATATCGTGCCCTAGGCTCAAAGTGTTGATCAGTGTAGCAGTTCAATTCGATTCCCAAGATACAGTGGTCACTAGAGCCTAGCGGGCTATAGTAGTCAATAACAGAAATGTAGTTGTCATCATTTACCAAGACCAGTCCAAACTAGATGGTTCTGAGTTCGTTCTGGTCCTTGTGGGTTTGCTGATCATTTGGTATTTGCTAACTTTTTTCAGAGAATGACCCCTCCAGTTTGTCATAACTTGCTGCCCAAACTTTGACATTTGTAGTACCTGCAGAATGTGACTTTTTTGTTAATTGACGGTTTCTTTGAAATTTATACTACAATATGTCAAGGTACTTTTAATAAATATAATTAATCAATTATCTTGAGACTTCACATTATTGCTTTTATGCACAACTGAAAAAGTTATAAGAAAACTAATGTCGTTGGTACAAATCAAACAGCATTGTGGGTAATTTATTGTACTGTGGATCAGTAATACTTCTACACACGTCCTTCGATTAGCACGTGCACATTTACACGAACCAATTTGATTTGAAAATAAAATAATGCATAATTTAATCCATAATGCATAAAATTCGCAGCTATTGGGGCTTTAATTCAATCGCATTTTTTCAATTGCATATTTTGCAATGGAAATGTATGGCATGGAAACATATATATTATTGTTACTGGCGACTAAAGGAAATCTTTCGATAAACCACCGTTCTGTATGCAAGACCTTATGGCAATAATGTTTTTCCGCGTTGTCTTAACCGTCTTCAACAGTAGTTATTTTCATTGTCATGTGTTTTACTAATAACAATAGCACAAGGAGCGTATCATTTTGTTTTTTAAATTACTTTTTACTGATTTTCTTAATGATTTTCTTTCAGTACTATTTATGCAGACTTCCCGTCTGCATCAACAAAATGTAGGGAAGCACACTAAGGACGTGACGTGATGCTGTCTTTACTATTCATGAGCTGTTCATTATTATTCATGAGGCAAGCATATTTGTTACGTGGTAGGCTCGAATTCTATCGAGAATTTACTGCATTGTCTATCTGCTTCTACGTGCACGAGTCAGCGTTCAGCTTTCTGACCTATAGCTTTCTGTTCTCTAGGCTGGAAGGAATAAAGTTGCATCTTAGATTTATGATACTCGCTACATCCAGCCTTCTATCCATCCGCTCAACATCTGAATACAAGCCTTGCTGCCCCGACAAGCTACCAAGTGATCGACAATACCTTTGTAACCCAAACCACGTCACATTGGACTCAATCAATGTGTACAAATATTAACATAGATTATAAGTTTAGCAAGAATAAGATTAGATAATTTACGCAGAAAGATTCAAACTAACATTTTGGTATCCTCGCTGCCGCCCATGTTATTCAACATTTCTGTCCTTGATTGTGTAGAACTTGAATTAGAACTTACACCACATAAACACATGCTCAGAAGTGAGATCACATTGGGACAAGCCCATTACTCTACATAAACACATAGAAGACAATAGATAGAATACCTTGCTATGTTTGTAATATTTTTCAAACTTGAAGTAGAATGCACATCGGGGACAGATATTCTTCGTACTTTCAACTTTTTAACGATGCTTTTCTGGTCTACCACTTGTTGGGACCTTATTTTAAAGATCTTTGAGTAAAAAAGTTTTCTATGCTAGTTTTTTGAAAATCGAAAGTTTTTATTTCTCCCCATAGCGTTAACACAGGGACGGCGGCCATTTTGAATCTAAAATATCGGTATATTTGAGGTAACCCAAAGACCTGGACTGCTTCTGCGTCTTTGTGGATTAACTTATGGCAAATGGCCTGCGCAAAACTCCCATCAATGCAATTTGGGCTGACCATCACACCAATGTTTCTCCGCACAAATACTGATTTCAGGCCGAGTTTAGTTTCGAACAAATTGGGTTTTCAGGCCGAGTTTACCGGTTGCGTCACTTGCTGTGTCTGAGCATATCCAGGCGCCAGTACTCAGTGTATAACTGAGTGCATCAATGACTTCAATCAAATATTGTGTTTCGGGGAAATTTATTACAAACTCCGTGGAAACTGTAGCCCTATCAGCATGGTTTATTCTACTGTGTAAACTCATCTGTCCATAATGTCGGGTCACTGACAGGTTATGCATCGGTCTTGAACCCATTACTGACGGTTACCAGGACCTGAACAGAAAAATATTAATCAGGCAACTACACTGATAAGAGGTCATTTTGCCTTCAACTAAAACAGCAATAACAAAGTTAACTCATTTGTCACAAGTAGCACTAGTACACAAAACTTAGAATGTTAATCTTTTAAAATTTATGATTTTCACCCTTTCTTTTTATTGAATCAGTCACGGCACATTAGCAAAGCAGAATCCTGGATCATCGAGAGAAAAAAAACTTGTCCAAGGTCAAACTTTGGAAGGAAATCCATAAACTCCTCAAATCAACCAAAATTATGTTCGCTTGAGTATTATCATTGTATTTAGTGCAATTAACATGTTGTCATGTGCATTTACAATATTGGCCTGAATATTTATATTTATGATGTTGTCTTGTCCACTGATGATGCTGTCTGGTGCATGTACAAAATGTTGTCAGGGCATGACATTTGATATGCTGTCGAGTACATTTATAGTGTTCTTTGTGTGCCTCCAGTTTGTTCTTCCGTTCATTAATTGGTTGTGCTGTGCTTGTAATGTTTTCTTGTGCCTTTCCCTCCTGTCATGGGCAATCGATGCTGATTTCTTATGCATGTAGCATGTTGTCCTGTGCATTTATTGTCTAGAAAATTTACACCATACCAAGACAGCAAAGCCGCTCTAAACACTGCAGGGCTGGTGCATTGTCCTGGGCACATTTGGTGTTCCAGGACAAGAAAAATTGATCTGAATGTCAACACAATCCCGTCAAGGGAATTTTTCTCCAAAGTTACCATAAGTATCAGTAGCTAACAGGTGGAAATAGCTTCTGATTTCTTTTTCAATACTAAACTTTCAATTGTACTAAGTCGAAGAGACAACGAAGACGTCTGCAGATAGTTCTTTCAGAAAGTGCTGATGAGGCGATGCCAGATATATCTGTCTGAGGTAAGACTATCTCTCGCGATGAGATGATATCGGGTTTCATTTGAATAACTCCTGCATGAGGCATAGGCAAACATTTCCAATTTGTTCCAATTAGAAGCTGTAATTACATGGTATACACTGATATCAGTCATGAACATTTTCTCCAATGTTAACCCCTATTGCAATGATTCGCGTTGTCTTAACCGTCTTCAACAATAGTTATTTTCGATGTCACTAATATCAAAAGTATAAGGGTCGTATCTATTTTTTTAAAATTACATTTACTGATTTTCTTAATGATTTTCTTTCAGTACTATTTATGCAGACTTCCCGTCTGTATCAACAAAATGTAGGGAAGCACACTAAGGACGTCACGTGATGCTGCCTTTGCTATTCATGAGCTGTTCATTATTATTCATGAGGCAAGCATATTTGTTACGTGGTAGGCTCGAATTATATCGATAATATACTGCATTGTCTATCTGCTTCTGCGTGTACGAGTCAGCGTTCAGCTTTCTGATCTTCAGTTTTCTGGTCTCTAGGCTGGAAAGATTAAAGTTGCATCTTATATTATGATACTCGCTACATCCAGCCTTCTCTCAATCCGCTCAAATCTGAATACAGGCCTTGTTGGCCCGATAGGGTACCAAGTGATCGATAATACCTTTGTAATTCCATTCACGTCACATTGGACTCAATTTTTCGTACAACTAGATTTCGAAGTATACAAATATTGATATAGATAATAACTTTAACAAGAATGACATCAGATAATTAAACGGACATGAGCTGCAATTTATGGCGAGTTTTTCAGTATTCTGATTCTGTACATCAACTACCGTGTCTGCCCCTAATCCGTTTGTCATGCTGAAATTTCGAGTATTCTTTTTCCACACGGCTTGTATGCGTGTAGTGATCATTGTTTATTGTTTCCAAATGAATTCTAGTCCGGACTTGAGTACAATTTTCAACAATAACAATGGAGATTATACTCATATAGGTTGTGTTGATATGCTAAATACTTGGCATTAAATTACAGTTTAGGGATTCAAATCAGAAAGTGTAGGGACACCACAAAACAAAAGTTCTGAAAAAATTGCCAAAAGACACAGCTTATGGAGTTTTGAGGCAAATGGTTCTCGCCTAATTCTTACCGATGTAATTTAGGCTGAGCACTAGTGTGTTCCAGTACAAAGCAGTCTGTACTGATGAGGGGTCAGGTCGAGTTTTGTTTCAAAAGAATTAGGTTTTTGGGCCGAGTTTAGCCGATCGCGTCTTCTGCTGTCTGTGAGCGTATCTACGCGCCAATGTTCGGTGTATCCTGAGTGCATCAGTAAGGTCAGTGAAGCTAAGTGTTGTTTTTTTAGGAATTTTATTATCAATTTTGTGGAGACTGCTGCCCTATCAGCTGGTGTACTTTACTGTGTAAGCTAGTTTGTCGATGAAATGGGTCAGATTACTCCGATCTTGATTCCTCAACTGACAGTTACCAGGACTCAGCTGGAACAGAAAAAGATTAATTGGGGAACTACACTGATGAAAGGCTCAGGAAAGTTTGACCTCGAACTGAAAAGTGCAATGACACGGTAAAACTCATTGTCACAAGTAGCACTAGTTCACAAAGCTTAAAATTTTTGAATCTTTTGAGTTATTTTCATCCTTTCTTTGATTGTAACAAAATCATGGCACATTTAGCACAGCACTCTTCAAGGTCATTGAGAGCGAAAACTTTGTTCAAGGTCGAACTGTGGAAATCCATGACCTCCTCAAGTCAACTAAAATTATGTTCACTTGAGTATCATCATGGTGTCTTTTGCAATAAACATGTTTTCGTATTCATTAACAATGTTGGCCTTAATGTTTACAAAATGATGTTCGCAATTGTGTATTTATAATGCTGTTGTGAGCATGCACAATGTCTTTGGCATGACATTTGACATGTTGTCTAGTGAATTTACAGCGCTCTAATTGTGCATTCAGCATGTTGTGCTGTACACGCAATGTTATCATAAGCATTTGATACTGTTGTCTAATGCGTTTAGCATGCTGTTCTGTACATTCATAGTCTAGAAATTCCGCAGTTTCCGTAAAATACCCCAAAATTTACACCTTACCAAAACAGCAAAGACGTTCTAGACAGGTGCATTTACAATATTGTCCCGAGCTCATTTGGTATTCCCAGACCGGAAAAAAATCAATCTAAATGTCATAACAATACTTTTAGGATGTTTCCAAAATTTATTATTTGTATTAGTACCTAACATACGGAAAAGGTTTCTGATTTCTTTTCCTATACTTAAGTCTCCATTGCACTAAGTCGAAAGAGACAATGTACGTCTGCAGATAACAGTTAGAGAAACTGTTTAGGTGGCCATGACAGAGATATCTGTCTGAGGCAAGATTATATGTCGGAATGATATAATATCGGGTTGCGTGTGGCGTAGGCACAAATTGCTTTCACGAATCATGCCATTTGTTCCGGTTAATTACTCTGATAAATGGCAAAGCGACGAGGAGGATGCAGTTTGAAGCCAGCAATGTAGGATTATTCGAGTTACCATTGACTCTCAGTCATGATTCTGTATATGAGTGTACACACATAGCATAACTTCCCTGTCTTTATTTTATTACCTATAAGTTGATACGATCTGTTCTATTTTAACATGCTACAGTGCGGTTACCGTGGTAAATTTTGTGACAAGGTTTCAGACCAATACGGTTGTGTCGTAATTGGCTCTGATTAGGAACCATTAAAATGTCTTAAAGTCTTAAAAGTCTTACAGTAATCCGTTGAATAAGGAAAACCAAACATTTCGCATGTTGTGAGTCCCGCTGTGATTCGGAGCTCGAGATTGCGCCAGCTGTATTGGCCTGCGAGCTTTCATACTGTTCGCAGTATTACATTGCACTGAAAGTACCAATACATTTCACTGTTCCTAAATCTCTTTCTACCTCAATGATACCTGTAACCTCAAATAACTACAGTAACTTGACCTTTCCGTCGCCATCAAGCACGAGTATGGCCGCCTAGAGGCAGAAAAACTCCACTTTTTGTGAAAAATTCTACACTGAAGTCTTTTGCACCTGTGCTCTTTACCCTAAGTGTTATTTGCAGTGATATTTCCTTGCTTCCCTCTTTGGTCATATTCCCGAAGCTGTTGTATGGTAAGTTTACCCTTACAGGTGCACAACACTTCTCTTCCGGTCCGACGAAAGGCTTCTTTTAAGGTAGAACCCGCCTCGGGGACAGATATTCGGACTCTCAAACTTTTACAATTCTCTTCTGATCTACCACTTGTGGGGGTTCATTTTAAAGCTCTTGGTGTAGGAAAACTTTTCATCAGCTTAGATTTTCGAAATTCGAAAATTTTATTTTTCTCCATAGAGTTAACACAGGGATGGCGGCCATTTGAATTTAAAATATCGGTAAATCTTGTTTTATTTGTTTCTCCAGTACCAAAATTTGCACGATGACCCCCGATTTTTATTCTTGATTTTGAAAGAGAATGGCTGAAAGATTCCTTAAGGAAAGTTTGAGCAAAAGTTTAAGTCTTTCACTTTCGAGGTGCATACTACCTGAAGTTCAAGCATTTGTTGTATAGTCATGATGAACTCAGTTTGTGTATTTACGTATTTTTTTATCATAAACATGCTGCCTACATTATTCAGTTTGCAGTGTTCATCGTTGTTTGGGGAAGGACACCCACATATCGTTCATGTTTCGCTTATTTGCATTTTCCCTGTATTAAAGTGTGTAATTTTAAGAGTGGGAGCATTCCATTTGGCGGTTAGCATACAGAACTGAATACCGATGGCGAAACGATGCTATGGTCTGTGACAATATTGCCGTTTGACGCTTGGTATCGAAACCACAGCCACTGTTGGTAGATTGTAAGATGAATATACTTTGTATTTCCATATTGTTTCAGTGAAGTTTGCTCTTCGAGAGTAGGGAACCTAGAAAATCTCCGTTTGTGTTGATTATAATCGTGTTTGGCCACGTTATCAGAATTTTTTTCTTGTGTGTCCAATTTGGTATTGCTTTTTTGTTTAGTGATCGTAGACATGACTTACACTGTACTGTATCACCGCTCTTTGTTTTGTGTCGTCTGTCGCTAACCTTGTGCACAATTGCTGGTCGACGATCTATTGTGACACGCCCTTCTGTATAAACTATGTATGGAACTATCGTTCCCGTCATATAACTGACGGTTTGACGATTACATGGTCACCATTTTTTCTTAAAGGGACAAAGTCGGCCATTTTTCATGAATTTTGTTTGATGCGAAATACTACTTATATTGTTTGACATGTTGAAAGATACTGAATAAATGGTTGACCATGCATATATTCGACCCCTGTTATTTATCGTGTCTAAAACCGTGTCTCAATACACGCATGATCACCCATTAATTCAGTATCTTTCAACATGTCAAACAATATAAGTAGTATCTTGCATCAAACAAATTCATGAAAAATGGCCGACTTTGTCCATTTAAGAAACAGCAAATGTTCTGAGCGACGTAAATATATTGATGATGTTCGGCTAACAAAGGTAAACAATTCAAATGGCCATTTTAAAATTAAATGTGAACAAACTTTTGAAACCTCAATAACAATTTAAAACAACACAATTAAAAACACAACAAAAAATAAGCTATGATAAATTTAAAAAGGATGAATTGAAATGACACAGAGAAAGAAAACAAAGTAAACAACAAAACGTGGCAATACATAAAAAATGTAAAAAACATAATTTGATACCAAAAGCAATCTCAGGTCCAAACCTGAAAGTACACAATAATTGAAATCAGTGTGCTGAGAAAAATGACCTGAATTCAATAAGGCACTTATGCCTCCTAACGGAATCCAACGAAATACATCAATGGGACTTCAAATCTGTACACTGTTAGTCATAAATAAAACACACACATATCCAAATTCAAATATTACCCTTAGGGTAGAATGCGCTCCGAGAAAGATATTCGGACTCTCAAAGTGCGACAATGTTGTTTTTTTTTGGGTCTACCATTTGTAGGGGCTAATTTCGAACGTTATGGATTAAATAAAATTTTACCGAGTGAGTTTTGTGAAAATCGAAAATCTAATTTTTCTCATAGCGTAAACATAGACATTACGACCATTTTGAATTCCAAGTGAAATATTGGGTTATTGGTTTTCACATTCAAGTAAAGAAATGAAAAGTGACCTCTGATTTTTAATTTTCCTTCCGAAAGCGAATGGTTTAAAGTTTCCTTGGGGTGTCTGAGGAAGTTCAAGACACACTATCTGCATGAAGGGCATGGCAGCTCCGTAAACGGATGATTACACAAATCAATCGTCGACCCGCCATACTACACAACATACAACACAGGACAACGGGGTTTTAAGACATCGTTGGTCAGAACAAAGGTTTAAGTCATTCAGTAAATTTTCTATGGGATTCTCGATTAAAAATGTTTATGATAACTTTATAAATATTAACGTTGTTGTTTAAAAGTATAGTATTTGTGCTATCATTGTATACGTACATATTATCCAACTATACTGGAGTCCTGAATGATTTTCAGAATTATGCCACATTTGCGCGGTTGTAACACAAACTCTCGGAGATAGGGTCCATAATTGGCGTATTGTTTGGTAATTCGTGCTCACAGTAATGACCTCGCTGTCTCTCTGAACAGAGTACAGTTTAATGATTTAATTCCGTAAGTCACTGTCATTGGACAGCAACTCGTCAACGATTGTTCCAGGAATTTTAATCTTCCACACAAAGTTTCGACGGATGTAACAAGTAGGGAGTGACATAATGGTATTACCAAGAATTACGAGTTTGTGTAATGGCAGAAGCTTCCACTATGATTCGTTTACTTTTTGGAGCAGAATAAGGAATATAGTCTCATTTTCTTTTGTGATGAAAATATTGTAACAATGCAGAAATGATCCTGCGCGAATGTTAAGAATGATGAGAGAGAATTACTTTAAAGTCAATCACTTTAAGCAAGAAGCACAGCAGTCTTGGAAACCTTGAATTCAGCTAAGTTTTAAATTATTGTATTATCTTAGGCAAATAGCCCTGTACGAATGTATTTGCGAAAGGAAAATCGTCCATTTTATTTGTTCGTCATGGAATTGAAACAAAAATACAAAACACAGAGAAATATCGGCCATAAAACACGCTCTTGCCTTACTTTGAATCATTGATGGAGATTTTTCTGTAAACGATATCCTTTTTCCTCAGCATTTGTTCACAGTATTTTTCTTTAGTGTGTTATCGTTCTTTTTCTGTGCCTCTTTTTGAAGTTTGTAAATTTAAAACAATGATAGTAAAAGACTTACCCGAGGAAACCTTTTGGCATCATATATAGGTGTACCACTTACAAGCTGTCCCTGTGCTAATGAGCAGTAATAAGTGAAAAGACATCCAGAGCAAATACAGTCAGGCCATCATGGTCTATCACATGTAACTCATCTGAGCTAAGTGCATGAACGGGACTCAAAAAAAATAATGAATCAAACAGAATGCAAGAAGGACTTCCATATTGAGACTTCAACAACCAATAAGAATTCGACAAGTCACAAACCAACCAATCAACTCGCGGAAAGGCGATGGTCAATAATTTAGAGCAGTATATCGATAAAAACTAAAAATACTCTGCGATTAATATCTCCCGTCCAATAACAGCGAAGGCAGCCCCCTCTCTCTAATGAAGAACAAAATCCCGCCCGAAAGAGATCAGTAAATATCTTGATCAAGAGATAGAGGACGCCCTCAACACAGGTTAGAGAAAAGAGCTGAGTAATCTTAGGCGGTCCACAGTCATCGGCCATCAAAAAGGATAAGAAGAGCATCTCCATACAAAGATGATATCACAAGAGAGCGATTAGTTCAGTAAGACAGCCTGGATTTCATGGATTTGGGATAACATGATATTTTTCCTTGGAAACATTTGGCATGGAATCAGATATCTATATCGTTTATTGCGACTTAAAAATCTTTGCATAATTTTCCGTTCCTCACTATCCCTATCCAAAAAACAATATGTCTAGCCCTCTTTGTTATCCAAAAATCTGATATGTTCACACTCATTGACGTGGTTTACTCATGAAAGATACAGTGGAGTGACCCGATGTACATTGCTATCAGTAATGAACATTTTCTCAAATTTTGATCCTATGGCAACGATGCTTATCCACTTTGTCTTACCGTCTTCAATAATAGTTATTTTCAATAGTATTAGCGTCATATCTTTTGTTTTGTAATTAATTTCTACCGAGTTTCTTAATGACTTTGTTTCAGTACTGGTGATGCAGACTTCCGGTCTAGATCAACAATAAGAAAGGAAGAACATGAAGGATGTGACACGATGCTGTGTTTACTATTCATGAGCTGTTCATTATTATTCATGAGGCAAGCATATTTGTTACATTGTAGGCTCGAATTCTATCGAGATTTGATCTGCTACCTCGTGCATGAGTAAACATTCAGCTTTCTTGCATGTCTTCAACTTTCTAGTCTCTTGGCTTATAGGTGTAAAGTTGCATCGTAGATTAATGATACTCGCTCGCTACCTCCAGCCTTCTGTCCATCCGCTCAATATCGGAATACCAGCCTTTACGGCCCCGACAGGCTACCAAGTGATCGAAAATAACCCCAATCACATCACATTAGACTGAATTTTTCTTCAACTTAATTTCGATGTATACAAATATTGACATAGATAATAAGTCTAACAAGAATAAGTTCAAATAATTAGCGAAGAAAGTTACAAAAATAACATTTCTGATTTCCTCCATGCCAGCATTTCTCCCCTTGGCTGTGTAGACCTTGAATTAGCACTTAGGTAAAACAAAAAATGCTCGGCATGGAAGTCATATAGGGACAAGCTGATTACTCTCCATGGCCAGTATTATGTCAGTATGATTTGTACCTAGAACAAACCTAAAGCGCTCAAAAATATGCAAATGTCCCAACAATTTCAAGGATTTCGATTTTAAAGGATATCAATAACACATCATTGCCAGGAACATATGAAAACTTTGAATATCACAGCTGCGTGTCTCGACAAAAGCTCGGATATATACTGACCTACGTGGGTTTTTTTTATGGCTGTAGATGTAAATATAGTTTAAATAAGCTTAAACCCCAATCCACAGATATAGACTGCTTCTCTGTCTCTGTGGAATAACCTAAGACAAATGGTCAGCGCCAAACCCAATGCAATTTAGGCTGACCATCAGTGTGCTTCCGTACAACTTTAAGCAGCCTGTACTGATGAGTTTGTCAAGAACGCATTGAGTTTTCAAGGCCGAGTTAACCTATTGCGTCTTCTGCTGCCTGTGATCGTATCCACGCACCAATGCTCAGTGCCTGAGTGCATCAGTAAGGTCAATGAAGTTATGTGTTTTGGGGGAATTCTATCCTTAACTACATTGAAACTGTCACCCAGTCAACATGGTTTATTATTTTTTGTAACCTCATCTGTCGACGAAGTGGGACCGGCTAGATATATTCACTGTCTTAAACCCCCGACTGACAGGGAGCGAAAAACTTGTCAAGGCCGAATTATGGATATCCACGACCTCCCCAGGACAAACAAAGTTATGTTCGCTTGAGTGTTACCATGGCATCTTGTGCATAAAACATGTTGACATGTGCATTTACAATGTTGGCCTTAAGGGAGCCTTCAGTAAATACAGGGGGTGGGCCTGGGGAATTCCGCGCACACCTGTACCGTAAAATGTGACCCTCCCCTATTCTCCTGTCTAAAATGTGACCCTCCCCCTAGTCCGACATTCTAAAACTTGACATCCCCTCCCAACCACTGCAGTATTCTCCCCAGGAATAACTGAAACAGTATCAGCTAATTTACATAACAGTCGGTTCAATTGTTATGTAAGTTTTACGGAGGGGAGGGCTGGTGTTTTTGGAGGGACAGTCGCAATATATCACGCAAGAATTTTTGAAGAGATATGGTATTTCATACATTTGAGAGAGGGTCACCATATTTTGTGCAACGATAAGAAGGCAAGATGTGGCTGATTTAGTGCTTCATCCAAAAATATCAAATCATTATACATGGAGTCTATCAGGTAAATTATTGACAATTTCCCCCCACAAACATGCTATATCTGTATATTATATATGTTTGATAATGTATTTAAATGTACTTTGCTTGAAAAGGGAAGTAAAATGTGCATTTGTGTACAAGAAATTGATTTTGGAATTTCATCTAAAACGTTGGTTCACTATACATTGCAGTCTATGATGAAACTATGAATAATTTTTTTCCAATACAAAACTAGGTAAATCTGTACGTTTGATTATTGGATGTGCGTTTGATTATTGGTATTAATGGTGTTGATTAGACTAGAGTGGTTATAAGTCCATGGTTGTGCAAGAAATTTGATTTTGGAATTTCACTGAAATGTTAATTCACTGTCTATGAGAGAGCTATGCACAATTTTTGCCAATATAAAACTAACAAAATCTTTGCATTTATGTACATTTGATAATAATTATTGATATACACTTTTCCACCTGTTGCATATGTTTTTGTCGCTTGTCTTTTATCAGTTTTAACTGTTCAAGGTGTTTAATGTAGGATACCACTGCATCTTCTTTGCTTGTGAAACTTGTGGACAATATGTACGTATTTAAAATAATCGGCGTATTTCGTTGGTGATTTCTTATTCAGGAAATTAAAGGTGTGGCCATAAAATCAGCTTCTGTCAAAAGTGACCCTCCCCAAAGATAGGTTTTTAAAAAGTGAACATCCCCCTTGAACAGTTTTCTAAAAAGTGACCCTCCCCCCCCCCATTCCCCGGCCCACCCCGCTTTTAATTACTGAATGCTCCCTAATAGATACGATGTTGTCTTGTGTATAGATGATGGTATCGCATGCTGAGCATTGTTGTCTTGTCATTTAACATGCTGTCTTGAGTGCATTTACCTCTGTTTGTGCATTCAACGTGTTGTCCCGTCTATTGACGTGTTGTGGTGTGTATGAAATGTTGTCTTGAGCCTCTTCCTTGCCGGCGTGGGTATTTGATATTGTTGTCTTATGCACTTAGCATGTTGTCCTGTAAATTTATGGTCTACAATCTCTCCGCAGTTTTGGTAAAATACTCCAAAATTTACACCATACCAAAACAGAAAATACGTTCTATACAGGTACATTTACAATACTGTCCTGGGCATATTTAATGTTCCCAGACCAGAAAAAATCGATCTAATAATGTCATAACGTTAACGATACTGTCAAGGGTTTTGTTTCATTCTATTCAACATTTACCAGTATCAGTACCTAACAGATGGAATTTTTTGTGGTTTTGTTTTGTGTATCTACTACAGTTTTTCTTCTTTTACTCTCTGAAGCGTGATTTAAGTCAAGTTTTTAATTTTAACACAGCCCTATATGTACAGTCAGCATTGTTATTGTTTAAAATTGAATTCAAGTCCGGACTAAAATTGATTTGTCATCAACAACAGTGATTACGATCTCATTTACAGAATATTTTGCCAAACAGAATATTTGTTATTCTACAATGCTGTGGGAGTAGAACGAGAAACTGCAATTCATATACAGAAACAAGTACTGAATTGGCCAAAAGGTGCAGTTAATGTCCCTCTTATGTAATTATGTTAATTTTCTTGACAGGTGAGGGAAGTCATCATGTTTCCAAACTATTTCAATGCGATCGCCTTTTTTCTTTTTTACTGGGTGTTTTCCTGTGAGAGAAAAAATGACAAAACAGCACCCTCCTTCCGTGCAAAAGAGAAACACACAAACACATACGGTACGATTCTCCCCTCCAAAGGTGTTTGTGAATGCAGCCTAAACAAACTAAAAAAAAAGACAAAAAGAGAACATTTGGGATTCGACTCCCGGTCACTATACCAGTTATCCAGATGTTCACATAAAAATAACTTTTTATTTCATAATCAACAAGGAGACAAAACACACAAAGACAAAAACACATTCGCTAGTAATCAAAATTAAAAGCAAAGAAAGAAACTGCGCAAAACAAAAGCAATTCTGTATAGTACAGATGTACATGTGTTTGGGTTGGTAAATTTACATTATACAGTTCTATTAAGTAGTTGTACTTAACGTGTTAAGAAATAACATTTTTGGAGGAAGACAAAATTGAAGCCTTACACCATGATGGTTCATCTTTGACATGAAATAGACAATAGCTCGAGATAAGGCATAGTTTACTGACATCATGTATCACGGTTTTATGCTGTTTACTTAATTTCAGTAGTTGTAGAAGTCTGAGTTTATTGTCTGTCGTCATGTGTCCTCTCGATCCGACTACAAAACAAATGAGTTCAATCGAATATCCTTGAGCTTGTAAAGAGTTAACAAGATGTGAGTATTTAATGCGTTTCTCCTCGTGATGTCTCTCAATATTAAATTCAAACGGTACTGTCAGTTCAAGAATGATAATTCTTTTTACATTACTGAACAGAATAACAAGATCAGGACGGTCAGGTGTACATAAAACATTGCGCGGGATGGTACCCTTTGTATGACCTGGTAAATCGGCATAAATAGATAATGTGTCCATAACTGATGACGAAGCACAAGTTTGAAAAATATAATGCAGAATATTATTATGTCGCCAAGTGTATCTATTCTGTTCAAGCATGATTTTGCAGCCATTAAGAACATGATGAAGGGTTTGGGTAATACCACAAAGTTTACACTTTGAGGAGAGTTTCTTACCCCATCTAAGTAAATAATTGAACGTTGGAAGACAGTCAATGGCCGCTCTGACTGCGAAGCCTTTTTGTTGGCATGTTATAGATAATGCTTCTCCATATGTAATGTCAGACTTTTCTTCAGCAAGAAGCGCCGGAAATTTTCCCTGAACAACCAGAGATTTTATTTTATCCATCCGACGACACTGATATTTTGTTGTAACGATTTGTTTGATGTTTTCCTTCGCATGGTCCCACTTACTACCTGTTGCTGTATTAACAGCATCTGTTGCTATGGCAGCAGCTTCAATGTTGCCATACGATTTCCTACTGTAAGATTCCTCCCGTGCTATTGTGGCATTCATGGCTGCTATGACCCGGTCATCTGCCCTGTTGTGACAGTGTGCTACTGATATTTGCATGACATTCACTATACACCTGGGAGATGAGCGGAATGGCAAGCCCCTATTGACTGTAAAATCTCCGAGCAATTTCGCGTGATGAGGACAAGATCGGCGAATCCTGGGAGCATCTGGTCTATGATGTATTTTTATGTTTTGAGACAAAGTCTTGAAAAATATAGCTTCAACGTTTACAGAAATGGCTTTCGAAGTCTACTAAGTAATGACAATAAACAGACTCTTTGTTTTGGATCAGTTGTATCGTTCTTGTCCGTAAACTGATAGACACACGAAAGTCATATTTCCCACTCATTACTTAGAGGATATAAACGGCAAGCGAAGGTATTTGGTCGCAGATATAAGTCCTCTGGTGGTGAAAATTAGCATATTTGTGTGAAATAATCACCTCGCTTCGCGAGGTTATTATTTCACACAAATATGTTCAAAGATAGAGATGTAATTATGCCGTTCATACACAGGCCATTGAAACGTCTCTGAAACGGTTCTGGGCCAATACTGACACAGAAAGTTATGTGTGGACACTCCGAAATGGTTCTGAAGCGTTTCAGATTTGAGACGGTTTAGTCGGCCCGACCAGAGCCGTTGTAGGGATTAACTCTATCCGCAAATCGCTGTGTGGACAGACTGAGCCGCTTCAGAAGCGTTTCAAACGCCCTCACGCGACAGGTATTTGTAACATAAAACAAACAACAACCAATATACAATATTCACTTTCGCCATGGCTGCCGAACACAGTACTACATCTCGCGGTATACTGGTCCGACGAAGAGATAAGCTTGCTACCAAAAAACCCTATCAATTCGACCAGAAAAAATTCATTACGATTTGAAAAACGTCGAATTAATAGGAAATTAAAACTGCCGAAATAATTTAGTGGTCGAATTTAATTTGGAACGACGAGGATGAAATTTAAGCGAGACATTTTTGCCATGTGAGACTGCTTCAAAGCATGGACTGTGAAATTTTGTGAGGTCGACAAATTTCGTAACAAAAAAACCTCAACGCACGTTGGTGTCACATCAAAATCAAAGTGGCCGCGATTACAAACGGAACAATCTGTGAGACTGCCACCGGCCGCTCGACGGACGACACGTAAGTTGACATCGTGTGCCAGCCCTTGGAAATATATTGTAACTCCTTGACAGGCAGATGAGATAGTCTTATAGCGTTTGATGCATTGAAAGTTTGTAAAAATAATAAAAAATGACATCACCGATCATAAGAAACGTGGTGTTGAAGATAATAGTTTTTAAAAGAAGACTATGACGACCATATTTCTGTAAGTATTATCTAACTTTAGAAAACCAACATCTGAAGATTTACTTCCACCAACACTTTTGGATTTGTTCCACTCTTTATTATAAGATTAGTCGAATTTCTGGAAAGTAGGTGTACATTTTCGATGTCTGTGTATCGTCTACACCGAAGTCATATCCGAAAGAGTATAATCAGTTTGCGACCGCGTAAACCTCTCTCTCCTCTCTCTCTCCGGCATTTCAATGTTTTATATTGTCGACATTTATATATCAGTCTGAAGTTTCAGGTCACTGCTCATTGCAAGTAGCTGATGTCAATTTTTCCGTATCGGGCATGGTCTCTATCGTCACTCTAATTGTTAGTGTTTTCCTGTTATATTCCATATCAAACTCAAAACACAACGTGAACAACGCTGATAATATATTGCATATTTCGTATCGAAAACCGGTAAAGTTCGTAACTGGTGACATGTCACGCCCTGGAGAAAGTTCATCACCATCGATCGAATGTCCGTGGCG
This sequence comes from Ptychodera flava, assembly GCF_041260155.1. Classification (NCBI taxonomy): domain Eukaryota; kingdom Metazoa; phylum Hemichordata; class Enteropneusta; family Ptychoderidae; genus Ptychodera; species Ptychodera flava. Next base: position 25,767,270 of record NC_091934.1, on the reverse strand, counting down.
CTTTTGCTTCCAAATAGACATATTGAAATGCACAGGGAACTTCGCGGTATGGCAATTATATGAACTTTACCTTGAAGCCGTACAACCAACAATAAACATGGCGAAGCAATGATACCGATTTCAGAGACTTCGATTTTTTTTTCATTGCGACCTCGACCGCTGGTGAGAGCGAGTCGTCTATTTTTTTCCCACTGGCTATTTGGCTTTGAATTTTCAATTGCCATCTTGCGCTAAGTTAAAGCTAAAAACAAGACGGGCGTTCTCTGTAAATCAATAACCTTTTGAATATGAAAAATCGGACATCTGAACCTCAATTGCAACACGCAGCTTGAAAGTTGTTCTCCGAATCAGGACAGGGACATCGGCCCGGACATCGGTGAGGCCGGATTTCACGTAGTAGCTATGGAAACCGACGGCTCTGTCTATGGTTCGTTGTAAGAAACCATGCGATGTACGCTCCCTTGGGCCGTGGAATTTCGCCGTATCGCCTCTACAGACTACACCGTCTATTACCTAACCATGCTATTAAACAATCACACGATAGTTCAGTAACATATATCTTCATTAATCTACCGATCATCCACCGTCGAACACTTCGAAAACAATGGTCGCGGTCACGGATTCAAGGACGTTCACAAGAAGAAATTATCAATAAGTGGCGCGCAGAATTATTTTTACTGGTTTGAGAACTTCTAAAATAACTTGTAATCTGTATATCTTCACACATCGAACCGATATTGTATACCTATCACCGTCGAGAACCGATATTGTATACCTATCACCGTCGAAGTTTATGTCTTTCACTGTAGAGTTCTTTTTATCCAAAACACATATTCAGAAGAGTCCCACAGAGCAGTCAAATGAAAGGATAATTGCTTCAAGCGAATGAAATTGCACGAAAGAATGAAAATCAACAGCACACCATGGACGTGATTTAAAACAATAGAGCTTGTGAATAGGACTATTTGAGTAAAAAGTGCCGTTTTTCTCGCAATTTTAGCAACTGTAACGACCCTTTATTCTTTAATACCTTTCCATAATTGAATTAAACTAGGTTTAGGGCTTATACACACAGTGTACACTGATGTACAGAACTTTAAAAACTATTCTGCTGGTAACGAACAGGGGTTTACACTCTAATGGGCGCAGTAAAACAATGGTCACGTCCATAGATTCAAGGACGTTCACGGGAGACACGATGGCAAATAGTGCAGTGTCGTAAAATTGCTTAGACTAGTTTTAAGAACAGTACAATATCTGGTCATCGGTGTACCGCTACCTTGAATCGAAACGACAAGTGTAGACCTATAGCTTCGAAATTTTATGGGAGAGACACCACGACTGAGACCGACAGTAGCATAACAAACTATTCCCAATTGTTCGTCGTGTTTAATACAGACATCTCTGTAGGTGATTCTGGTTTCTCTTGAATCAAAAGTCCGACATTGACAAAATTGACATAAAATAAGTCCGAAAAGTTATGTTTTATTCAACTAACTGATTCATCTCCTTTGATATCCCCTATTAGCTACATGTAAACAGTCCGGAAAGACTGACATCGATGTCTCCCGGGCCCCCATTTCTTCACCGTTTTGCAAAACATCTCATCAGCCGGACGCATGGGCAATATCTTTGTACGTTGGTCAAAACTAATGACAGTATAGGTCAGGATGTAACATCGGTCAAAGTAATATTGAATATGGAAGACGAAAATGCTTTCATTGATTGACAAAAATGAGAGGGAACGAGTCAGTAAATATCGAACCATAAAGGGAGATCGAGACTGCCATCCCCCATGATTAATCAACTGGGAACAAAATATATATTTCGATAAACAGACTTACACAACCAGAGACAGCATTTTATTCAGCTGTAAAATAAGTCACCGCCTTTCCTATAATAACACCCCGTTTGCGTTTCGATCTACTCTGCTCTGTCTCCAATCGGTATGGCCGTCCGGGTTTCGCCTGCCGTACTGACTGATACATGGTTATTTCTTCACATATTTTTTCATCGTTTGGCATAAAATACAGCATCTCTTTGGTGCACAAGGCAATCAACGTTTAGAAGGAAAGTCACAGGAGGTTAGGATATTATATACCGTAGGTGCAATTAGAATGGAATGTTGAAGATGAAAAGACTTTTATCAGTCGACAAAAATTGCCATAAACCGAGAATTGAGATTGTCTATATGATTTATTAATTGGGAACAAAAATATTCGAATGAGTCATTAAGTTTGTGTTTGATTCGTTTTAAAATGTGTTCCTACATTCTTATCCGATTGTTTGTGTTAATAAAAATGTTTGTTTCGCCTCGAATATTTGTAGGGAAGTTTGGATTAGTGTGGACCGTAATGTTTTGTATGTGTGAGGAAAGCTTATGGCGAGGCGAAACAAACATTTTTATTAACACAAACATCGGATAAGAATGTAGGAACACATTTAGAAACGAATAAACACAAACTCGACACAAAAACATTTTGGATAGTTCGGTGGGGAGCCTCTTTCTCATTCTTTACAGCCAGTACGACGTCGTTCGTTTCAGCCATCTTGTTATGCAGTATGCTTGGCCATACACACCTTTGGAACTCGAGAGGGCGCATTAAGACGTCTTAAATATCAAAACAATGGCTTAATTTTGTGAGTATGGACACGAGCGGACCCAAACTATTAATCCCCTGTGTTTACAAATCACAAATAAAGTCGCTGAAACGTTTCAATTTTTGCCTGTATGAACGAAGTATAAATGAAAAAGGTACTTTTCCTATCTTTCGCAATGTTGACAAACCCATAAAATCTCTGATAAGTCCACGGATTAGCATAATTAGTTGTGCTGACTAATTAATTACAAGATGTGTATATGAGAGATAAACGTCCTTGTAATAGGCTGTAAAATAAATAAAGAGTCAAGAGGCTAGGTTAGGTTATATAATCATTTTTTTTATTTACTCCGATCAGTTAGAGCATGAAGAAAGGGAGAGGAACTGATTGAGAAAACAGTGAGAAAAACTCAGTACGTATGGGCCGCCTGTGATACAGGTGGACAATGTTGTTATTTAGGACCGAAGCTGGAACGAGGGTTCAGGAGCCCAGCCTCAACTTAAACTCAAAAAAGAACGTATCTGAACGCGCGCGTGCACCGTTGATTCCATACAATACGGTGACGCAAGCATCGATATCGCGATTACACATCAAACTTGCAGAATTTTACTGAAAAAAGAACTTTTTAAAATATGGTGCAGTTGTTACATAATCGTCGCTGCTTATTCAAACTCTTCATTTGTGGGTTCATCGAGCTGCACCAGACTAAAATATAACAATCAAAATCAATCTCAAATCTTAGAATTGTTTGACAGTGTGGCGTGTTGAGCTCTCAAGCTGGAGTTTGAAATAAGCGAGCTCAAAATGTTACGCAGCGCGCAGGTCTTCTTGTTGAGAATGTAAACCCCAGCGCCAGCCAATTAATCAGATTGCCGGATTCTAAGCATATTATAATGAGAATTGGATGGTGGCCCCCAAGTCATGCGCAGTCTGTGAGACTAAGTAGCATGCAGTACCAACCAATCAGATGACTTCGTCTGCGAGCATTTTTCATTTTACTTTTTTTACTTTATTCATATGCCTGTATGAAGGGGTAGAAATTTCTGTAAATCAAATAGCGAAAAAGTCACTTGTGCAGAGATTATTTTGTCCGACGTATTTGGCGCAAAATGCTTTGCCTGTACCTGACAAAAATTTACTTCAAAAGTAACACTCTGGGGAAAAAGTTGATTTCATGGGCGTGAAAAGTTTGCTTTTAAAGCCATTTCCTACAGCTCCCCATCAGATATAAAATGGTTTGCCCCTTACAATAAATAATTGTTGTACGTCTGCCAACTTTGTTCATTTCACGTGAAGCATTCGTTTGGAGTGTCAGATACGTGCAAAACATCAGTAATTAATATCGGTGACCTTGGTAAGTCGTATGTACGTGGTATGCCCTCCGCACTTAAAATGGGTTCCAAAAGAAAACAAATTTCACTTTGTTTGTTGCTTTGCATTTTGGTACTGAATCTCGGGGTTGATTCCAAGCCGCTAAAGCAAAGAGACAGCGATTCGCACCGGGCGCATCTCGAAGACGTCGGGAAGAGCCATCGCCATCACGGGGACGGATGGACCGAAAGCTTCAAGCCGCACTCCAAGTACATGCCCGTGATTGACCTGATCAAGGAAAAAATGGAAAAATGCAAAACCTATCCGAACGACAAGCTATGTGGACCGGGGCGAACGAAGTACCTGCCAAATCTGGGTAAGAAAATTTATGAATTTTTGCAACTTTCAGCAAACTTCTGAATACTCAATAGTTCGGAAACCTGTAGCCTGAAAATGGGTATTCTTGACGTGAGAAGTAACAGGGGGTAGAAACACAGATTTATACCACAATCCTGTGTTATTGTAGCAGCTCTGCAAGGTAGAATTCCCCTCGGGGACAGATATTCTGGCTCTCAAATTTTCACTGTTCTTTTCTGATATATCACCCATGGGAACTCATTTAAAACTCTTGCTCTGGGAGTAAGAACAATTTTTACAATTTTAGTTTTTCGAAAATTGACTAACACAACGATGGGGTATTTTGAATTTCAAGAATCGGTAATGTTAGGTAATTTGTTTCTCTAGTACTGAACTTTCTACGGTGGCCCTGATTTTTATCCTTGATTTTGTAAGAGCATGGTTGATCGTTTCCTTGAGGACATTTTCGAGCAAAAGTTTAAGTCCGTCACTTTAGAGGCGCATACTGTCTTAGATGACAATTTGAGACGAGTAAGAGGTGATTTATCTCTGAAAAAATGTATCGGGGCTGGTTCCAAAGCATCCATCATCTCGTACTATGAGACACGCTATGGGTTCGGAATGCAGGATGATCTGGGCATTGAAGCTCTCAGTTTTGAATTGAGTACACCTGCAAAACAGTTCAAACCACGACATAAACTCTTCAAATTTTCCCTCGGATGAGGGGGGTGTTGAAAAATTTAAGTTCTTTTTCAAATACTGTCATCAAAACTCAACATATTCTACAAAATGGTTGGTCAAAGATGTCAGGTGGTTGACATGCTTTAGTCAAAATAGTGGTCAAAAGCCTACATTTCATCACGTGTCTTCGGTCCATTGTGTACGTGAAGAGAAAGCCACATAAACGCGCTACGTACACCTTTCCTATGGCATCCCTCTCTCTCTCTCTCCGGAGGGTAAGTCCCCACCAAAACATTATTTTCCCCTATGATTTCATTAATTAATCTTTATTGATATTGTTGTTTTATAATATACATTGTTGTATAGCGCACGATTGTTTTCGGTTTTCTTTTTAATTCGTACTATGATAAATACTCTTGCGAGGATGATACTTTGCGACTGATCAGTATTATATTTCCAAACATTATAGTCAATGCTGGTTATATCTTAGGAAACATATCTATCTTCCTCGCCATTTAAAAACTTCTTGCACTGTAATGTTTGCTTCTCAAAACTGCAAATGTCAAAATTGGCGAACTTGAATACAACCCGTGCGGCCATTAAACATTCCAATTTATGCGTCCGATTAGAACTAGGCAAATAGTCGACTTTTTAAACATTTTTGCAGTATTCATGAAGCGCCTTTTGTCCTTTTAGAAATGAACGAATTTTCACCACTACTGTAACGAAGAGTTAAAAATTGACAAAAAACTCTCAAGTAAGGATAGCAAGGTGCGGTCGATCAGAGCTTTGCTCGGCAAGCTTAACTGAAAATACAAAAATCCTTTTTCAAAATTCTGCTTAGCTAGTTCCTATTTTTCTTTTTTTAAATGTCAACAGATTTTCCTCAAATCGCATTGCAATGTACCAATGTCAGCATGTCTTACACCACATTGAGAAGCAAAGTATAATTCGATCCGAAATCCTCTTTTCTATTGGACTTTGGGCGTGGTCTAATAAGGGCCTTCCCGTCATTCCATGACGTACATTACGGACACTTTCAAACGGCCTATACGATTGAATGTAAAGTGACAAGGACTGCGATTGATATTATCACATAATTTAAAAAATATATCAATTGCGTTAGCAATGCTTTTCCAAAGAGATCCTTCATTGTATTGAACTTGGGTATTTTACGGTCGTCAAATAGGAGTTCTCTTTCCAACAAAATAATTGGTGGCAACATGATGGATGGTCGTCACTTAAGTCAACGCTGTTAACACAGAGGGATATTGAATCAATCACAAAAGTGTTCCAGAGTTTTGTTAAACGTCTGGCAATTTTCCTTTCGTGGGCAGAATTTCCCCACACCTGTCTAAGGGACTGGTCAGTTAGCTTCGGCCTTGGGGGTATATTCATGCAACTATTTTCTTTCTTGTGACATATTTCAAAATAAAGGGTGATTTTTCATGAGTAAAATGATAGATAACAAAAGGCAGTTTTTTGCCGTCATTAACTGTGCTATTATGGTTTCAACGGTAAAAGTAGAGGTCCTCTCAGACACTGTGCACATCAAATCTGGCTTCAACTTACCAAACTTAGCTTTCCAGGACTTCTTAGGAGATGTAATTGGTACCAAGCAAGAGAGCCATTTTTCTTCCTGTCCATTGTTTTGGTATAGGCGTGATTGCACTTTGTTAATACTACTGGTAGTGATAGTTTCCTTCATAAAGTTTCTGAACCTGTCATTAAAAGGTAACAGGAAAACTAAAATTCATATTCAATACCTTGGAAGCTAGTACAAGGACAACTATTAAAGGACGGTTTCAGAGAACTGAAATAATGCATTGTCACTGAAAATAAAATTTTATATCTAAATTATCATGAAAACAACAGAGTTAAACTTAGTTCTCCTTTAAGGGAGAGTAGCTATAATTTATGACAATACAACTTCTTCGTTATTTTTTATTCTGTAATATCAACCACAATGTCATGTCTCTGAACCTTTTCACTCCCATTTTCCTCTGTAGATGTCGACCGAGATGGTGAAAGGATAACAGGTACATTGCAGTGCCCAGTGACGGTTAAGCTTGTTGAAATAGCTAGCCTGCACATGTAAAGACGAGAATTTTCAGTCTAGACCAAAATTCATGTATTGACAGTTTATTTACATTGACTGATACTAATTATTGGACCTATATGTCTATTTTTATACACATGCATTCTATGTTGACAAACTGTAGTCTGGGCATTTCTGTCGTTAATATACAGAATAAAAATCATGGAAAATTGTCAAAAGATTCAGCTAGTTGTCCCTTCAATATGTTAAGCTTTACTCACAAAATGAGGAAAAACAGACTTTCAGTGAGCCAAGCAAGGGTTCGTAAACACTAAACATGATGGCTTGCAACAGTCTAACTACCTACTGAAGTTTTTGATTTACTGCTAATTCTCTCTCTTTTATGTTAGTGATTGACATCAATTTATGTATAGCAGTTCTGGACATCATGCTTTGCATAGAAAGTGTGAAATACATGCATTCACAGCTCATTCAAAATACTGTACTCACACTTTCAAAATGATGTTTAAAATATAACAGAGAGAAAATAATGCCCCAAGGAAAGTGCTCGCTGATGTACAAATATTGGACATCGTTGAACGACAGCGTTCTTCCGTGTTTTCTCGGAGAGCTGATTCAGACTTTCCAATCGATTGCATCCTGTCGGCTTGAACCCTCGGATATCGATCCTGCGTGTGAAATCCTACAGGCGTCTCTGCAGAGACTATCGCTGTCACAATACTTGCATGCCGCGGTCGGTCGTTGCCCGTTGTTGTTCTGATAGCAGCGACCGTACCAGTCAGTGCTCTCCTGCATGTCAGTGACAACAGGTCACCTTTATGATGGATGCGGTCCAGACCGGACTGTGTAAACATGCAAACCCAAATGAGAGAGAGAGAGAGAGAGAGAGAGAGAGAGAGAGAGAGAGAGAGAGAGATGCATGAATGTATGTTAAACGTTTGTATGCATGATTGCTTTTATTGTCACGTTTTGTTTTAACTTTGTCTCGGGGGACGTCATCCTGTTTTCGAAAGTTGGAACGGGGGGGGGGGGGTCAGCACTTTTTGATGTCCACAAAAAATTATCCACCAACCCCCTTCCCCGACCGAAGAAACTGACCAGTCCCTACAATACTTGCGCTCTGCGGCATACTTTAAGGTTCCTAACTGATGTGAGCACGTCAAGGTATTGACCGTTATCAACTATATCTACAGATACGCGGCACTAGGTATAGGCCTACATGTGAATCTGTAAAGCGAAAAGTCTTCGTCGAAAAATTGTACACTGAATGACTTATACAAGTATATATATTCCATGTTTTCTTGATATGACAAAAAGATAAAAAAGAGCGGCCTTGCCTCTTTAATCTAGGCAACAAGTGAGTGAGTTCGAGGTAGAGAAACCACAGCCATTCGACTCAATGCAAAGAAAACGTCACTTACTATGACTGCTTGCATCAGTGACGGTATGTTTGCATTTGAGTCGAGTACCTTGTGAGCAAGCGCGGTGTGTGCGGATAGGGTGGTGTTGTTTTCAGTAAATAGTACGTCTGACCTCCTTCAAGACAATGTTTCAACTTTTGCACAGTTCATTTCTTCGTGATGGATGGCTATTGCTGCTTAGCTGACAGTTACAGCTACAACTATCTCCCGAGTTCAGTCGATACACACGCAACGTTGACGTAACCCTATTCCCTTAACCATAATCACGTGACAAAAGTTTAGATGGACGTGTTTACTCGAGCTTCGTCAGACTGAGGTTTTCCAAGCTCGATTTCCGGATCATGAATGCTTTGAAAACCTTAAAATTGCATTGAAGTCTTTTTCAAGACGTTGATTAGCGTAGTAATAGTTGTAATTAGTCTGTATATGTTATCTGCATTCTTTTACGATCGTTTATCTTCAAGGTCAGCAAGAGAGTATCCAAGGCCAACATGTTGTTTTGCAAAAAACCTCCAAAAACAGGCAAAATAAAAAAAACCCCATTTTTTCCCTTTGTATATGAGCAGAAGCTTTATATGTTAAATTATACACAAAACGTGATTTCATGTGTCTGTGTCTTGTAGTATGGAAACTTGCCATTTCGACATCAATATGAAGTTTCTCATGCAGTAGTCACTGGGGTCAGTGCAAAGGTCGAGAGAAAATTGATGGTTGTAATATGAGCAAACCAGATTAAAACCCGTCTCTACACGATCCCTAAAAACATTCCTATGTAATCACAGGTCATAGCATAGCATGTGATATTTGTTTGTGCACCAAACACAGTTGACGATCATGTTCAGCATGCTGTTAGGGACTTGTCAGTTTCTTTGGCCTGGGATGGATTTGTGGGGGGGTCACCGTTATTTTGATTTAATATGGAGTCATCGTGTTATGGAAATGCTCAATGTAGAGGGTGTCGGCGTGTTTTGGATTGTAAGATACCGGCCCACAAAGTATAGAGTGTATTTCATGAGTACTCGAGTAAAACGATAACTAACCAAAGGTGGATTTTGTCATAGCGTCTTTCACGGTCTCAAAGAGAAAAAAGTCCTTTCTTATAAAATCTTCTAAAACTAGCTCCCTAAGGCTTGTCAGGAGATGTAATTTGAGTCTAGCGAAAAAAAAACATTTTCTTTGCTTCTGTCAATGGTTTTTGGTTAGGGAGCGATTCCAATTTGCGATCCTAGTAATAGTTTTGTTGAAAATGTTTCTGATTAAGTCATTAAAAGGCAACAGTGAAAACCAAGATAGAAAAATTCACATTCGATACTTTTGAAGCTAGCATAAGGGGAACTTGTAAAGTAAATAGTGCAGGGTCACTGAAAATGAGCCTTTACACCGAAATTATCATGGAAGGACGGATAACGAAATCAGTCTCATCTCTGTTCTCCTCGCAAGGGAGAGTAGCTGCAATTTATGACAACTTCTTTGTTATTTTCATTCTATATAATAAAGTATAGTTTTATATACAGTCTTAAGTTTTTTTACCATGTTTTCCTCAAGGTCCACCATGATTGTGAAAGTGTAAAAGTATATAGTGTTGCAGTGTCCAGTGTTAAGCTAGTTACAGCCTGTATATATTAATATTTATAGGCAGCAAGTGAATTCTTTGTCACAATCAAATTCAGGCACCGGAATATCTCATAACTGGCAATAATTCATATATATATATATATATATATAATATATATATATATATATATATATATATATATATATATATATATATATATATATATATATTATAACCGTACTCTCTGTGCCCAAGTTCAGAGATTGCCATTGCCATAAAGCCATTATGGTGATAACCATAAGGGCACATTGTATACATTTTGTGTGTGTGTGTGTGTGTATATATAATATATAATATTATATATATATATATATATATATATATATATATATATATATATATATATATATATATATATATAATATATAAAGCACAATTGGAACAAATTTGGGATAATTGGATCTTCATATTAATTTCTCAAGTGTTTGGTGCCATATAGCTGTATGTTGCAATATTACAAAAAACAAGTGTGTAACTTAAAAAGAAAAGCAGAGGAGCTTACATTTGCAGGTTAAAACGGCCGTATTTCGTCATCCAAATATCCCAAATTTGTTCCAATTGATTATATATATATATATATATATATATATATATATATATATATATATATATATATATATAAATATATATATATATATATAATATATATCTGTTTATACCTATAATATTTGTCCGTGCAGAGTGATAGTTTGGGGCAGAGTATGCATCCGATTCGGGTTTTCAGTTCACATTTTGTCTTATTGATTATTTCAAACAAAAATAAACGTAAATCATGTTTCAGCTACCTATGTATTTGTAAACAAACAGCTAGAAAACGTCCCAGACTGAGCCCCCTGAGGACCGGCATGTCATTTCAAGAGGGGAGAACTCCCTGTGGCCGAAAGGAGTTGTTCAGATTCATTTTGCGAAATGTGTAGATTTATAACCTGCCGCACACAAAGAGAAATTAGCAGCGCAAAATTTCGTTAGAGGATGTCATATTTTACTCAGCCAATTTAATCCCATATGCAGCGATTTTTCGTTGGAGACCATCCTTTTGTACAGTTGAGCAAAATATCCAGCGTTTTTCATATTTTTCCTCGATAGCAAAATTCCTCTCCCTGTGCGCCACAGAAAGCAATTTTCCGAGCGTCTTTTTACTGAAAACACGGTTGGAACTAATTTGGAATAATTGGATCTTCATATTTTTCAAATTTCTCAAAAGTGTTAGGTGCCATAGAGCTGAATGTTGCAATACAAATTACTCATAAAAACAAGTGTGTATGTAACTTAAAAAGAAAAGCAGATGAGCTTACATTTGCAGATTAAACCGACGATATACTTCAGCATTCAATTATCCCAAATTAGTTCCAATCGTGTTTGAAGTGCAGGCGTTGAAATCAAAGAATAGTACAAAATGCGCCCTCCCCTCTGAAAACAATATTTCGTCGTCGATCTTAACGCACACTGATTACTGTGAATAAGGTGATTTTAGTATTTTAAGTCCATTAACTTGGATTTATACAGCAAATTCATTGTCTATTTTTTCATATATATTTGGTTATAAATCTATATTGATACCGTTCTACTCGATCATTTGTCTCCCCTTTCATGGTGTCAACATTTCTCTTCGTACAGATTGAATCCTCATTGACGAGATAAAGTTATATTCTCTCCGTTGATGTTTGGTTTTTCAGCCGATGAAGACAACGATGTCTTATCATTTGATATGAAAGACGAAGTATCTGCCAACTATATTTTACTATCCGCCGAGTTGTATCTAAACGTCGTTACAAGCAACCAGGACTGTAACCTGTCGGATGTCACGACGTCTTTTGACCGGATGACCCTCAACTACGACACAAAGCAAATCTGAGACTTTCCAGCGGCTCTGAAAACAGGTCCGAGAACAACTTCAAGATTGAACTTGATGTCACAGATGAGACAATACTGTTCCTCGAAGCCGGAATCTCTGACAGGTTCAATTTCACCGCCGACGTGGCTGGACACCATCTTGATCTGTCAGCCTTCCTAATCCTGAAGTTAGAGCGGATCTTGTCAGGGCGCCCTCTAGTGTTCGATTTGCTTTGGCCACCGAAAAACGTGAGTCGCATAGCAGATAATGTACATCAGCACCATGGCAGTCGCTCAAGAAGGCTTGTTTCCAAGGTTACCAGCCGACGCATATGCAGGAAGCACAAAGTGAGAGTTGACTTCAGAGAGTTAGGGTATGATTGGATAATCTCTCCTCACGGTGAGTGTCCCGGATGTTAAAGTAAGTTCGTCGCATCTCAATACAATAAATCACAGTCGAAGCATTGAACACACAGAGCTGTGTGATCAGATGAACAAACAGTATTGGTTTTAGTAACATATAAGTGCCAATTAATGCTCTTATCAAAACTGACTTTTGGAAAAATGTTTTGCCGTCTAATTGCTACAGAATAGAAGTTATTTGAATTGGGATAACAAACTTGTCAGCTCGTCTGAGTGAGAAAAGGCCATAAAACATTGAATGAATGGCTTGATCTATTCTTTTAAAAGCAGAAATTACTGTGATTCTTACTGCAGGTTTCGAAACCAGTCTGTGTATAGGTGTCTGTCTGTTTCCACTGGATTCATACCTCAACGCCACTGTCCACTCCACCATCCAGGGCTTTATGAATGCACGCGATGTCCCGGTAGAGGGCGCTAGAGTTCCACGGCCTTGTGTACATGATGCCATGTCACCCATCCCTCTGATCATCTGGGACGAGGAAGGAGACCTCACATTGGCTGTTTACTCAGAAATGGTTGTTGAGTCTTGTGGTTGCCGCTAGCAACCATGACCAATTCTTGACAGCCTGTTCAGTGATTGGCTATAACAAGGACTGCTTATTTGCATTTATAATGACATAGTTTTGTTCAAGTTTTCTTGTGAAATTCTTATGAATTTTTTAAATTACAAGTTTGCTGTATGAACCAAACTGACTAAAATATATATTTAGATGTTTACTTAGTCCGTATAATCTCCAAATACTGGTTCAAAAATATTCTTCTAACTCAGCACAGTTGCATGCACTGTGAACTTACTCTTTTTGTTTGTATTTTTTAGTTTCATGTTTAAAAAGTATGTACTTTCTTTAACTCTTTGAGGGCTGTAATTTTTCCCATCAAAATTTTAGTGCAACAATTTACCAATAGTTATGCATTTTTCTGTAATTTTTTTGATAATTTTGGACCAAATAAATACCACATTTCATTGGATACAGTTTTTTCATCAAAATTTTGTCAAAAATCTGAAAAAAATTGACTGGGGTACATTTTATAAAGGTGACAAAAATTGACTTTGGCGCTCAAAGGGTTAATATCTACCTTATATATATATAACTTTTTTCTTCATCCTCGATATAACATGACTTCAATACTTGTAAGTGTCATTAAAGATTTTTGCTATTGTTTAGTGTTGACTTCAGTCTCAAGTTCTTTCAGACCAGAAAAAAGGTCTCCTTTTCATCAGATGTTTTGTTGACCAATTCACCATACTGAACAATAAGGAACAAGCTGCAGCAACGGTTGGACCAGTACCATGGCTTACTGGATCCTGGCGCTCACTATGGGTTACGGTACTGAACTAAAACTGCATACCAGGAAGTCATGTGACATTGCGTTTGCTCTCCATATGACTCATATAGTAGTTAGCTTGGGACCATTAAAGGTATACAGTCACCTGTAATCTAATTATGCCCATATATGGTCAAAGGGGCGTTCCTTGGTATTCAAAATGCCCATGTGAGGGCGCTGTTTTTAAAAAGTGGCCACCTGCTTAAAATCTGTGATTGGTTAGATTTTAGATGGTAACTGTGGCAAAACTGGAACAGGTGACAGTATAGCTTTAATATCCTTGGCATTTTGACAAATGCAACTCGCAGACTTTTCGCCCAGAATTCCACATTTTTTCTAACTCTAGTTTCTAATCCATTCAGTTTCTTGTTTTCTTCCTTACTGACATTCTCCCTCCAATAATTTCAAGGTCGTTCCCTGGAATGCTCTGGGGAAGGGACTGTGAAAAAGGCCCATTTATGAAATGTAGATCATCTATATCCTTCAACTTTGGTCAACTTCAATCATGACATTCCAAAGTCTTTTTGACTATTACACAGTTACACGTTGAAGATGTTGGAAGACGTCAGAAATTATCCAGGTAGTGAAATGGGTGAGTGATCACTGTTCACAAAATGCTGATGTGACAAGGATTCCGTCATGGTACAGAAACTTAACGAGAAAAGTCAGCCAACAGAAACCACTACAACACATGAGCATGCACAATCCCCGGCCACACAAAATATCATTCTCTCATGCAAATTGTGACGAAAATCATGAAAAGTATGATATTTTTACTATACTTTCAATAGTTTATTAGGTACTACCTTATGGTATAAATTGGTACATTATTTGATTTCATGGTGTTTGTTGTAAAATGTACAGGAAGTACTGGTCACCATTAGGGATTCTGAGGAAAAAAACAGGATCAAGGCTAATGTGCAGCATCTCGGAAGTTGTTATCCAATAAGGTGGCAGAATCTTACCGTTATAATTGAATAATACCAGTTGAATAATCATAATTGAATAATAATGAAAATTGAATAATCTAAGTTGCGGTGAACATTGACAATCGACCAATCAGATATAACCTTCCGAGCACGCTGCACATCAGCAGGAAAATCACTAATGTAACCCATCTGCTAGGCACATCTGCTGGTAAAGACTACGTGACCTTCTGTTGATAGCGAGAGACATCAGAACATATTGCTCCTTCTCGGAGAATTGATACCAGAATATTGTCCTCAATCATAAAGAACACAACTATCAAAATGTCTTATCTCACACTGAGGGCGCTGTTGTACTCAAACATTCGTAGCACAGCTATCAAGATGCCTTATCTTGCATTGAGGGCGCTGTTGGGAAATGTGTGTCATGTGGTAATTCATGGATGTGGCAACGTTATTTTGTTCTTTGCTTTTTCTTCCCATGCGGTTTCTGTTTCTGAAAGGGTTTTCTCCCGCTTCCTTTTTGTTGCCTGTTTCCAAAAGTCTTGGGTTTTGGTACGTTGGGTGAGCCCTGCTTTCCTTTGCCTTTCATTTGCTTGGGCTGTGATGTACCTATTGAGGGCGCTGTGTCCTCCTGTCTTGGAATCTGGTTGGACTCCTCTTCATCTTCTTCCTCTTTTTTGTCTGTAAACAAGACATTATTATTGATATAAAAATGTTTCATGGTTGACAAAATTTTGAAGATGCCACTACCTCTGTAACAGCTGCAACCTTTTGATTTTATGTAATCAAAAACTGTATATTCACTTTATTGTAGAAATGGTTTCCCCAGAGGTCATCGACCCTGACTCTCACACTAACCCCACTACTAGAGTGAACATGTAGCAGGTGTTTTTACCACCAGTGAATGTTTACTTTCTTGTGTATTTCATCCAAAAATTCTTCATCGTTTTGCCTTATGTATGTTATTGTAAACCCTTTGAACCCTGTTGAAGGGTCAATCCTGACACCATCTCATGGGTCACTACAGGGTCAGGGTTCAAAGATGAAACGATTGATAGATGATGTATCCAAAACAGAAAACTGTGGTTGTGATGTCCAAGGCTATTTGCTTTAACCTGCTCAACCTGAATTCCATGTAAACAGGTCCACAATCACTATTGATAACACTGGCTTTGGGCCAAACCATGATGGTAAAAGGGGTTGTTTACATCTCACTTCACTTCAATGACATATGTCAATACGCTTTGCTGTGCTGGATTGTTGATAAATATAACTTTTTTCACCACTAGACACTGACAGACTGCAAAACTGATAAACAATACTCACTTTTACCATCTGGTATTTTGTTGTCAAGCTTCTTGAACTTGGCAACAAAGAAGCCGTCCATATTGTGAGTGTGGGGATAAAACCTCCTGGTTAACTCCAAGCTGGGATGAAATCTTCTCTCTCGATACCTAACAAACCAAAAATAGTGTTTAGTACTCAACTTTGAACATACCAAAAGTAGTGTTCGGTACACAAATTTAACCCTTTCACCCCCAGTTCCCTGTATACAGGTCCAACTTTACCATAGAAAACAATGGATTTGGGACAAACCATGGTGGTGAAAGGTTAAACATACCAAAAGTAGTGTCCCGTACACAAAGTTGTGGCCGTAGACAGTATCATATCACATACAGTAATATTCTAGATGTACAAAATTCTCTGTAATACTTATTTGCCTCGTGTTTATCGTGCTTATTGACTGAAGTGCATTTATTAGCATTCACAGCAAATTTACATATTTAGTTTTGATATGGGAAAAAATTAGAAAGTAAATGAATGGAAAGAAAACATACTGAAGTATTCTCTTAGTTTAAGAATTAATCTGTGACATTGTGGCCTCCAAATCACAACAAAGCTGATGATGAATTTGTCTTTGTAGTCTGTGTCATCAGTCGATAGAAGAATCTTCATTCAAGGTGAGAAGACAGTTTTCACATCAATGGTAACATTAAAATTTAGACAGAGTGTGTTGCCTTGTGTTATGACGAGAAAATATTCTCCTGTGAGTACACAAATCATTAGGTCACGTGCTAGCTTCTGCCTAGGTTAGGATGCTGCTAAAAATGACCTAATAAGGGACGGCTTGCTTTTGGGTGATGAAAATGGGGCAAGGCTGAACATATTATAAATCAACATAATCCTAGGGAGTTCAGTTGCTTCAAAAAGCAATGGGAGGTCCCCCCTAGGAAAAACGCCATTGTTTTCATAATGAATATTGGGTGTAGGTCTCTTCAGGTGGGCAGTCATTGGATGAAGCCTTACCTCTTAACCCTGGTCTGCCAAAGTCTAAACCAGTCGGAACCAGTTTGACGTTTCGTTTCTTCAGAGCAAAATCGACAACCCATTCTTCTCGTCGACCTTTTCAGAGAAATACGTAATTCTGTTATTGCTCTTAGGAAGCAGTCAGGAGGCAACGTTAACACAGAGTAGATGCTACTATTACTATTCTATGAATTCTGTCTGTAAAGCAAACAATCATGTTTATTCCGCGTTACATCATCCCTGTAATTACTAATGTATTTCACATTTACAAAATCATAAAGAGTGTGAGCATTAATTGAACCACTCACCCTTAAATGAACTTTGATTGGAATTGACACTATGCCGCTCTCTTTTCAAAGGGACAGTTGTCGTAACTTTCCATGAAAATTTCACTAGTTTTGATTTTTGATCTTAACCAGTTTCTTCTTACACCCCAAAAGGCAATTCTAGATACACAGTATTCAGCTTGTCAGCTCAGCCTGTGCATGTTTAGACTTCATTTATATTGCTGACAAGTGAATTCTGGTCTGGACTGAAATACAAACGTCTACAAACACAGCACATTGCACTTGTACTCAGCGTTGACAAGCTGGAAAGTGGGCATGTCAACATATTTTTGGAAATAGATGATGAATTCACTAGCTACTTATTCTGAAACTGATATTTGTTTTACAGTACAACTAAACCCTAACTGTTGTAGCAGTCTCTGAGGCAATCTGATCCTACACTATTCCGTTTTGACACGCAACGACACACTTACCAATATTGAACACGTGGAGTATACAACGTAACCGCCACTTTTAGATTTAGCTTCGACGGAGTCTATCGCTGCCAAAATGAGCTCCTTCTGCAGAGTCACTATTCTCTGGGTGTCAGTTGCATCCTTAGAAAAAAAATCACAACCATTACTGGTTTTCATCTGGGTTGATTTGTTGGATGAAGTGGTATTTCACAAAAAGTGTCCAAATATGGAAAAAGACTTCCTGCAATCAATACTTTCATTGATACATATACATGTGTGTGTATATTTCAATGTTAATATTTGACAGTCAAACCTGTCTGAACCGAATCCTGTCTAAACTGAACCCTTTTCCCAGTCCCATTCCAATGTTTAAGGACCTCTATAAACCAAACACCTCTCCGAACAAAACAATTTTCTCAGTCCTTGAAGGGTTTTGTTTAGACAGGTTTTACTGTACATCTGATAATATGCAATGCACTGTTTGTAGTTGCAGGTTTGTTGCTAAATATAACTGCATGTATGCAACGATGGACACTGGTGCTTGGAAGGCACAGACAAATTTTGTTGGTGTTGTTTGTATGGCTGTTGTTGCACCTAGTAGTCTGAGCTGTTCATACGTCTCTCCTGGTATTCATTGTAACATAAGCAGTCGCCAACCAAGTTCTATTTTCGTTGTTCTTGCATGCATAATTTCCAAAAGTGTAATCTACATTAACAGACAAAGATTTGTTTTTGCAAATTAACGAGGGGACAATGAGGTCATTTGCAAACATCCCTATTGGTGTATACACTTACTTCCTATGTAAATTTCAGTTGGCTTAAATGATATCAAGTTAGTGTGGGCATTGACTGGCATACACACTACTGCCAGCAAATATCAATGGATTGATATAAACAGTGGCAATCGTTGCAAACCTTGCATTCTGTCCCCTTTTATTCCAGTGCAATTAGCACATGACAACTGCGGACCACCGTCAGAAGACCATAACATCTACACCTATAGGTGTGCAATGTGCTACACAAAAACACAAACTATGGTATTCTCAACACACACTTGTTAAAGCTGCAACTGAACACCGATTGTCAAGACCACTGCATTTGGATAGTTACATGTATCTGAGAATTTGGCAAATTAGTGTCCGGATGATCAGTGTTCTGATGCATGCATACGGCAGTTTCTGTATCTAACTCACTTTGGTGGTTTTGACGGCCGGATCCTTTGATATGACTCCAGTACCACTGCATGGTGCATCCAACAGAACACGGTCAAGTTACCAATAAGCTGCAAGCAGTAATGGTGCAGAAAGAAGGGATGTATTAAAATGTTAACAGACTGAGCATTGATCAAATGACTTTCACTTTCAACTGACAAGACATTCAAATAGATAGACCTTGTGTTTTTTCTTGAATAGATGGATGTTGGTACCGGTAACACTGTGTGATTCACTAAGGGCATTGCCAGAGAGATATCCACCACACAGTGTCATCAGTTTTACAATTAACCCTCTAACCACCATGGTTTGTCCCAAGCCCATTGTTATCAATGGTGATTGTGGACTTTTTTACAGGGAATCGGGGGTGGGCAGGTTAACTTTCCCATATTGGAAGACAAGCTTACAACTGAATTTCACCGATCCTAACATCAACATAATACCAAAGTACAGTGAATTCAGTTTTATGTAACTTTATGAAATCAGAAGTTGTACAGGAGATTCATGCATACAGTGGTTGCTTAGTTAACACCAATGCCCCTCTCTAGGCATCCTGTCCTACCCGTGTTGTCAGTTCAAGGTGACTTATTCTCAACTACATATCCCACACGCAAAACAGCAAATTTAATCATCACCACCCAATTTTTTTTTGTCAGACTCAATGTTACACTGTTTGTGACTTACACTAAATCCAACTGACAATAAACACTCACCTTTGGAAACGACCGGCCGTCCTCATTGCATATGACTGTATTGGAGATTCCCATTCGGTGTATATTACCCACAATGCTTTTCACCCTCTCTTTGTTGGCGTCATTGGCGAAGAGCATGCCGGTGTTTTTCATGAGTGATGCTGGGAAGAAAACAAATCATCGTCGATGACACAGTCCCCACTTGTTAATGGGTACTTTGATTACAAGTCCTCAGAGAGGATAGAGTCCTTTTCATTAATTAGGTCTGTGATAAAAATACTTTGATACAGATGGAGCTCAGTGGCCAAGAATGAGTTCCATGGTGATGAAAACATAAAACCAATGTAGGCCACCATCCTAAAGGTCATTAAATGAGTCAACTAGGAACAAGTCATCGTTGATGACACAGTCCCCACTTGTTAATGGGTGCTTTGATTACAGGTCCTCAGAGAGGATAGAGTCCTCTTCATTAGGTCTGTGATAAAAATACTTTTGAATAAATTCGCTTGATACATGTCTGAGCTGTAGTTCAGGACATGAAAAAATCGTAATAAAATGGCCACATGGTGGCCATATTGGATCGAATCACAAAACAAATCAATGTGCATATGTATGACATAGGTCAAAGTCCTTGTACCAACTTTGATTAAAATCGGTTGAAATATGCCTGACTTATGGCTTTGTACATGAAAAAATCATAACAAAACGGCCGCACAGCAGCCATATTGGATCGTATCACAAAACAAATTAACATGCATATGTATGACATTGGTCAATCTCCTTGTACCAACTTTGAATAAATTTGCTTGATACATGTCTGAGTTATGGTTCTGCATGGACATGAAAAAACGTAATAAAATGGCCACACGGCGGCCATATTGGATCGTATCACAAAACAAGTCAATGTGCATGTGTATGACATAGGTCGATGTCCTTGTACCAAGTCTGAATAAAATTGGTTGAGATATGCCTGAGTTGTGGCTCTGTACATGAAAAAATCGTAACAAAATGGCCGCACGGCGGCCATATTGGATCGTATCACAAAACAAATTGATGTGCATAGCTATGACATTGGTCAATGTCCTTGTACCAACTTTGAATAAAATCAGTTGAAACATGCCTGAATTATGGCTCTGTACATGAAAAAAATCGTAATAAAATGGCTGCCTGGCGGCCATATTGGATCGTATCACAAAACAAATTGACGTGCATATGTCTGATATAGGTCAATGTCCTTGTACCAAGTTTGAATAAAATCGGTTGAGATTTGCCTGAGTTATGGCTCTGTACATGAAAAAATTGTAACAAAATGGCCGCATGGCGGCCATATTGGATCGTATCACAAAAAGAATTGACGTGCATATCTATGACATTGGTCAATGTCCTTGTACAAACTTTGAATAAAATCAGTTGAAACATGCCTGAATTATGGCTCTGTACATGAAAAAATCGTAATAAAATGGCCGCCTGGCAGCCATATTGGATCGTATCACAAAACAAATCAACGTGCATCTGTATGACATATGAAGTAATCCTTGTATCAAGTTTGAATGAAATCGCTTCAGGCATCTCTGAGATATCTGCGTGAACAGACGGACGCACGGACGCACACACGCACGGACATGACCAAACCTATAAGTCCCCCCGGACGGTGTCCGTGGGGACTAATTAATCAACAGGATGTTGCAAAACATTTTTGCATCCTATCATAACACTGATAGATTATCACTGGTACCATATTATATAAAGTTTGATGCAGTGCTTCTGGACATTCACCCTAACAACAAAAGTTCATCATGTAAATGCAAATTGGCAATCAATTTAATTTAGTGGATCGTATCACAAAACAAATCAACGTGCATATGTATGACATAGGTCAATGTCCTTGTACCAACTTTGAATAAAATCGGTTGAGATATGCCTGAGTTATGGCTCTGTAAATGAAAAAATCGTAACAAAATGGCCGCACAGCAGCCATATTGGATCGTATCACAAAACAAATTGACGTGCATATCTATGACATTGGTCAATGTCCTTGTACCAACTTTGAATAAAATCGGTTGAAACATGTCTGAGTTAGGTCTCTGTACATGAAAAATCGTAATAAAATGGCCGCCTGGCGGCCATATTGGATCGTATCATAAAACAAATCGACGTGCATATGTATGACATAGGTCAATGTCCTTGTACCAACTTTGAATAAAATCGGTTGAGATATGCCCAAGTTATGGCTTTGTATATGAAAAAATCGTAACAAAATGGCCGCACAGCAGCCATATTGGATCGTATCACAAAACAAATTGACGTGCATATCTATGACATTGGTCAATGTCCTTGTACCAACTTTGAATAAAATCGGTAAAACATGTCTGAGTTATGGCTCTGTACATGAAAAAATCGTAATAAAATGGCGGCCATATTGGATCGTATCACAAAACAAATCAACGTGCATATGTATGACATATGAAGTAATCCTTGTACCAAGTTTGAATGAAATCGCTCCAGGCATCTCTGAGATATCTGCGTGAACGGACGCACGCACGCACGCACGCACGCACGCACGCACGGACATGACCAAACCTATAAGTCCCCCTGGACAGTGTCCGTGGGGACTAATTAACCACACAGTGTAATGGGTGCAAGTGTTGGAATGATTCAACACAGAGTGGCAATGAAGTCTTCTTTTACAAATGCTAAGCGTCAACAGGTGAGGATCACGGACCCCGTTGAAAGTATTTATCCAATATCAGGTGCTCCAAGACCCTGTGGTTTGTTGTGCTATTAGATCCAAAGTTCTTTTATGCACATCTTGAGTATCACTGCATATGAACACTAGAGGCTTTTTTCTAAAGTTTTAATATATTTACTGCATTTTACCAGAACACAGAAGTTTATACCATAGGGAACAAAATGACAATCAGAAAGATGGCTGCATTTTTGGTGAAATATCTTGAAGCCTGCAATTTCTTTCATAACTATTTGGTCTAATTTACATTCTGCAGGGGATGATCACAAGTATTAAACCCTTGGCTATCTTGAATCATATACAATGATACTGTCTATGCTTGAATGCAAGAAATTTCTGGCACAACATTAAATTACTACATACTTTGAATGCCTGAAAATTCTGGCAAGTCGTATAAGTATTGAACGTTATCTGCACTATAAAGGTAACACTGGCGATGATAGTCAAGGGGGTAATAGCTATTGGCTGAGAAGTTTGGCGTGCACATAATTAAAGCTGGGCTAAATCATTATTCCCAGAAAATCAAAACTTCACTATAGCTGGCAGCATGCTGAAACACATAAGAAAGCATTACAACAGATATACCTATATACGATGTCTTGCCACCCGGCGCAGCACACATGTCAAGTATTCTTTCATTTTCTTGAGGTGCTAGCGCCATCACAGGCAAGAAACTGGAAGCTCCTTGCAGCATGTAATGACCGGCCAAGTACTCTGGTGTGGCCCCTGAAAGAGGAAAAAGTTTTTTTGAAACTTTTCTTTAAAAAATTTACACATTTCAAGAAAAGCTGTCCCACTGTTCAGATTCTCTGTAATTAAGTGCTATGGGATCCTTGAAACATCGCTGGTTAGGATTGTACATGTAGGTTTGCTTGTGAAATTGTTTCATCAGTGCAGTAAGTTTGAACCTGTAAATTTCTGCATTCAGTAGGTTGGCCAGAAAAAAATGCAGCTATAATACATTTATGAATGAGAATAATGTTCTGATAAATATTCAATTATGTATTTATACAAAGATTAAACTTTCCCATGGAAGGTGTCTGTCACTTCCGATGACAAGGTCAACTGAAAGTTATCAGAAAGCTTACCAACAGAAAACTTCATTGATTGTATACTTGCAGCAACCATATACCCATGAAAAAATATTTTCCAGAACAGCGACTCATGATTTCATACTCGTTTATCTTTACATAGGTTTTATACAGATTCACAAATCTACAGGTTTTATAGAGACGAACAAATGAAGTTGTCAAATGTTTGCCACTTACCAATAGGAACTGAAGAGTTATAAATGACCAAACCAACTTTGGACCATTTGCCGATGGGATCTAAATTCACACCTCTGTTTATCAAAGCCTGGAAGAGATAGGACACTGATGAAGTTTCTGATGTATGGCTCTTTACACAGACTGTGGTTTGTAGAAATTGTGAAAGTGTGTGTGCCAAACTTAGGTTACATATTCAAATTTCAACTGCCCTTGTAGACTCATCTTAAATGGGTTTTGACTATATTTGAGGGACCATTTGCCTGAAATTACATGAAATCACAGGATATTTTGTAAAATATTCAAGAAAGTCACTGAAATCTGAAGTCGACTAAAAATCAAAATTAATATCATACAGGTACATGTACCATACACAGTTGTGACTCAAATATACTTGAATGGCATTTACAAGCCCAGTAGCTAGACTTTGGCAATTTTTTCACTATTTTTGTTTCTCATGTCAACTTCAGTTTTTCCTTGGACGCCACAAGGCATGTTGAGATACACGGTATTCAGCTTATCGACTCAGCCTGTACATGTGTAGACTGCATTGTTATTGTTGACAAGTGAATTCTGGACTAGAATTCAAGTGTAAACAACAACAATGCATTTTAGGTGTGTTAACGCTGTGTTGACGAGCTAAATATACATTAGTAGGTATTTGAACATGATTTTGGGAGTACAATAAGACCTTGTTCTTGACACATGAAACAAAAATACCAAAAACATCATCAGAAGATACAGCTTCTGCCTTGCATCCTATTCAATGAAACATTTCCTCCATTAAAGGCGATCAGTCATCCAGTTTTGTCGTGTACAGATACAGAACTTGGTCATTGCTGTTTTCTCCTGTTATTTTTTTTGGAAAAGTACCCATTACCTGTGCCAGATCTCTCCGCCTTGTTTTCAGCGTGTTTGTTCTGATTGTGACGGGTCTGTGAACCTCATTTGCTTCAAGAAATTCTATTAACTAAAACAAAAGCAAAACAAGGGTTAGTTGAAGAACAGGGAAACATAAATATAATTCTTGATTTTTCTTCCTTTTTCATTTTTTTTCATACAAAGTATTTCGAATTACAATAGACAAACTTCTATCTTGCTCAAATAAATATATGCTGCAGCTCGGAAAATATTTTCACTATCAAAGAAGCTTTGAGTTTCACGGTAAACTACTCAAATCCACTCCATGTTACTGGGTTCACACTACGGCGTAGGGCCGCCTCTAGGCCAGTGCAAAGATTTTGATAACATAAGATAAATTTTGGTCCACCTTCACACTATATTTGATCTAATTCCTCTCTGTCATGTATCGACCTCATCCTAGGCCCAACACCGACTGTGGGTGCAACTGCAGCTAGGGCTGACATAAACCACTCACACACACAATTTGGACCTGGTCGTAAATTTGTGTCAACTGTAAACCAACTTGTCAGACCTGGCTGACATAAATTAGGCCGGCCAGGGTTGGCATAGTATGTTCACATGTTTTTTTAAAACCAGGGCCGACTCAGAGGTGACCTACATGTAAATCTATTGAGTGACTGTAACAATGTTTTGAGAAACTTTCACATGTTTCGTTTAAGGGATGGGGTCATCGGAACTGTGCTCAAAGGTTGCATGGAACCCATACGACCAATGTAAACACTGTATTCAAGGTATGTTGGCGATTGATGAAAGTTAAAACAGGTCTGTCATAATGTACATCGTAAAATTTAAATGCTGCAGATATGTTGACATGCTACGTCTAGATATCGTACATGAAAAAATTGTTTGTAAACATGAAAGTCATACAGGTGCAGTTCCAACGACCCAGCTCCCTTTAACTCTGCAGTGGAGAAAGCATATCCAGGTAACCCACGGTCCCTCTATGTGATAGAGGGACCGTGGGTAACCTGATGACTAAACAGACTTTGACCTCCCAACCTTTCACCTCCTGACCTACCTCTGAAAGCTCAAATAACTGTACAATCTGTTCTATGAGGTAGTCGTTGTAACTGTAGTAGTTGCCCAAGTCTTTTTTCAGCTGAGCTATATAGTCTCTTCTTGGTCTGCAACAGAGGAAAGATTGACAATAGTAAATGGCCTTGAAAGTGAATTATTTAAACTTGTGCTAAAACCTGCCACCTGCAAAGCTTAAAGCATCCTTTTTCATAATACATAACATCATGTTATACCAATCTCCCATTTGAAAGAAGTGTTTTTGTTTTATAATTGTTCAGTTATGGTACAATGACACCAATGTCAGATGCTACATTGGACCTCTCTCAGTTTTGAAAGAAATTACGCATGGCATCATATATGAGGTCACCGTACAAACATATTAACGAATGACATGCAGTGTTTCATAACGGCCTTGACACATAAGCCAATCAGAGATCATATTTCTTATCATGACAAAATGCACGCGCATGGACAAATCATAGATGGCATGTCATATCTGATCATGCTCAGAAAGCAATCCAAATATCAGAATGTTCCATTACCTGCCCTCCTGGCGTCTGTTTTTGAAATCACCGAGGACTTGCATGACGTCTTTAATCCTTTGGTGAATCAGAGTCAAGTCTGGTGGCTGATTGCGTGAGCCAAATGTTAAGGAAGAAAAAATCAAAAGACAGACCACTAACTGTGTCAGACAGAGAGCTCCAACCTCATGTGTTCTATGCTATCCCTTGGGAACTAAAATCTAGTCAATTACTTTATTTTCCATTGTGTTTGCTCTGATAGTAAAATACAGTTTCTTGTTCTACTCACAAAATCCCAGCAACTAGCGTGCAGTGTATAGGGATTGTGTCCAATGTTATTGCTAGCAACCAAATTTTAGTCCAGATCAGAATTCATTACTCAACAACAACACTGAACATTGTACATGAGACATCGTGTCGACAAGACTAATACATGTACTTGCATTTCATAATACGTGTACAGTACTTCACATAGAAGAGAATAAAATTTACTTATTTTCAAAAATAGCAAAAAAAGAGTCCAGAGTCACAGCAATTTTAACTTTTATATCAAGTCCACAACCCACACACACACACTGATTTCATCGTATTCTCTCTATCATTTTTACAATTCTTCTGCGTCCATTCAGTGCACCACAAATACACGTTGAGCAGAAAGAACAACAACCAACACCAGCCTTGTGTATGGAAAGCTCTGAGTGAGAAATATGATGAACTCTGACTGTGTTCAAAATATGACATTGCGCCAGCTGTGATAAAACTGCATTTTTGCTCAGCACTTACAGGTTGGGCGTGTACTGAGTAACAATTGGGGGCAGGGGTAGGGGAAGGGGGGAGGTGAAAGGATATTTTCTTTTTCAATTTCTTGTCCACTCGGCAGTTCATATGTCTCCATCTGTGCAATGTTGGTCTTCAGTTCTTCTTCACCTAATATTCTGTAACAGAAAGGCAATGGCTGAGTCAGAAATATTGAAATAATGACAACGTACACACCGATGGGCTTGACTTTTGTATATTCTCCGATACATAGGCAGGGCCTGAAAAATATAATTTTTATCCATTTGTCCTCGGACAAGTAGCCTCTGTTTGTCTACTTGTCCGTAGCAGAAACTCACTTGCCCTGAAATTTTCGGAAAAAAATAATTCTTCTCTTAACCAGATTGTGGGACATCTCCTACAATGGTTTGTCACAAATTTGTGGTATTTACAGTGTTCAATTGTAGAAAAAGTACTTTACCATAATGAAATTAATTTAATATGCTTCAGTCTTTTATGGGAATTCTTGCCAGTTCCCACATTAAGATGTGTTTAACAGAAATAAATAAGATGTTTCATCACACTTATGACTACGAAACTAGAAGTGATTGAAGACAGTCTAATGCACACATTTAACATGGTTTTTTCACTAATGCTGTAAAGTTCACTTCATTTTTATAATTGCCAAAATGAATCATACTTTTTCATTAAAATTGCAAAATAATTAGGTTGAAAACACTAAATATCTGAGAGGAACTCCATAGTAGCAATAGCAACTTGCCATACCACGGTTTTGACAAGCTAGGTGGCTTTTGTTAAAGTCCGCAACAATCAAGATAGGGCGTCTTGACCATATAAGGAAATTAGTGTGGTGACCTACACAAGTTTGCTGCGTACGATCGATGAGTGGCATAAGACTCCTTCTGGAGAAATTTCTGACTGCAAAATATTACTTTGAAAGACAGGGATATAGTGCAAAATTTGGAGTTACTGATTTTTTAGGTAAAGTTATGAGCTTCCATCACATCACATAAGTGCAGTCAATTCCGTATGATGCTCAGTACACACTGTGTTCACTAGCTAGCAGGTTAATGAGGTAGAGTGACCGTGGTTGTCAATAAAGGTTGCTTTACTGTTTCACTGTCCAAATTGTTCTGTGAAAAGTTAGTTGTTCTTTTTAAAATGATCTAGGCTTCCGCTTCAAACATCATTGTCTGGTTATTATCTCGTTACATTTTACATGTAAAATGAGTGGGGAAGTACGTGGCCCGGCATTTGCCCCAGGATCCAGTGGCTATAGTGGACGCACATTGACTTAA
The DNA here is from genome assembly GCF_041260155.1 of Ptychodera flava. Classification (NCBI taxonomy): domain Eukaryota; kingdom Metazoa; phylum Hemichordata; class Enteropneusta; family Ptychoderidae; genus Ptychodera; species Ptychodera flava. The sequence goes on along the minus strand of NC_091934.1, from coordinate 25,739,214 downwards.
TTGCTCATACCATGAATCGCAAACTGTAACAGAGTAACTGATTTTCCTTTAGTGTTTCGGTTGAGACGATAAAAATAAGCCCCGATTTGCGTGCGTCCCAGTGACCCATGTGTCTGGTACTTTTGGGGGACATTGTTTCAAATTTGCGTCAAAAGACGAAAGAATGCACTCTGAGTAAAATACTGAGTTGGCTCTGAATTTTCTGCCCGCGGGCATGTGAGGGCTAGTTTTGCGCTTGTCCGTATTAAAAATCAGTCTGTCCTGGGCATCGGGCAAGCATATTTTTCAGGCCCTGATAGGTAGGTAAATCACTTGAGGTATATCTACCTTGTGCCTTGAAAGTGAAAGTTTTAAAGTTTTGCTCAAACTTTCCTAAAGGAAAATTTAAACCACCATTTTTCACAACTAAGAAAAGAAATTAGGGCTGCGATGAAAATTTGCAAATTTTGGCTCAGCAGAAACAACATTTACCCCAAATTTACTGATATGTAAAATTCAAAATGGCTGCACACCCTATGCCTGCAAGTCAACTCAACCGGGAATAATCAAATTTTCAATTTGACAGGAAAAAATAGTGAAACATTAACTGGCTCTGAGAGCTTCAAAACGAATACACACAAAGTCACAGATACACAAAGTATTGGTAAAGTATGAGGGTCCAAATATCTGTTCCCGAGGCACATTATACATGGACAGTGAACCCTATTGCTCCCAGAAACTACTAGCATTCATGACTATTCATTCATGAATCTTCAAATGAAGAAATACCGGTGTTACTGTGAAATCACCGATATGTGGATTGCCAAGTTCATGGTTGTAAACGCTGAAGCAATCTTTGATATGCAATCTTTGTAAAAACTGACTTTGCATTTCAATACAAAATAAGATGCTGTCTTCATACATTTCTGGCTGGAATTGACCACTACTTCTAAACAAGATTCTGTTCCTAGATAAGGTTCTCTCAGATTTACAAGACTGATTACAGAAAACACAGTAACATGTACAATCTTCCTTACAGGATATCATATTCAGTGAGACTATTCCGTTATTTGACTGACCAACTTACTTATCTCGCTTCTGTTTCTTGTCTAACTTCTTTGCAGCTTTCTCGATTGGAAGAAGGTCGCTATCATCGTCATCATCATCATCTTCCTCGTCATCATCATCGTCAGAGTCAGAGTCTGATAGACCATCAAAATCATCACCAGGCTGTGTAGAAATGAATGACGGAAGAAACTGTATTGACTGGATATCAAAAGATCAGTTTATGTTCAAAGATCAGAGAAGAGTACATCTGTTTTATAACAAAAATATAAACTCTTACAGGAGAAGGTTGTTTATCACCTAAACTTTCAAAGCAACACAAAAATCATGTGAATATAGTCAATGTCAATAAACCAGATGTGAAAACAAGAAATTAAGATCTGTTGCTCTAGTAATGTAGAAATAAAATTAGGGAATTAGTAGACAGCCAGCTTGTTTGTGTATTACCGGTAATATATCTCTATCTATCTATCTATCTATTCTATATATCTATCTATCAAAACAAATAAAATTAAGTACAAAGTAATTATATATTTGACTAAATGCTCTACTTTTAGGATCGAGCACTGTAATTTCCTACAAGGACATCTGTACACTTTATATTTATCTACCATATATATATATATATATATATATATATATATATATATATATATATATATATATATATATATATATATATATATATATATATATATATATATATATATATATATATATATATATATATATATATATATACATACACACACACATACATACAGTGAAACCTGTCTAAACTGAACCATTCAGGGACTGAGAAAATTGTTCGGTTTGGAGAGGTGTTCGGTTTATAGAGGTCCTTTTAAAATAGAGTTCTATTGGAATGGGACTGGAAACGGGTTCGGTTTAGACCACATGTATATATTTTATATGATCATCATTGAATGAGCGTGGCACAACTAGCTACAGGAAATGTACCACATAAGATGTGTCCATTATCAAGTAAGAGACTTTCATACCATTTCATCATCACTTGATTTCTCTTCCACGTCACTCTCATCTGCATCCTCAATGCTGTCTTTCGTCTTGGTCTTTGGTTTCAGCCATGCTTTGTTCTCATCTGTGTAACCTGTCACATTCTCTCCTTCACTCTCATCATCATCATCATCATCATCATCATCATCATCATCATCATCTTCATCATCATCTTCATCTTCCGACTCCAAATCTTCACTCGCCTCCTCCTCATCACTACTGCTGTCTCCTTCCTCATCCTCTTCAACCACCTGTTTCCTCTTCTTATCAGTAATTTGAGCCCTTTTTGTCAATGCCTTGCTTTTATCTCTGACTTCCGTCTCTTTTTCATCATCACTCTCTTCACCGTCATCTCCTAGTACAGGAAATGCAAAAGTACATTGAGATACTAATAACCATAGTATGTCTTTAATATACAACTGCAGTCCATTTGAAACCACTGTAGCACCTACTGTTCCATTGTTGATGGCAATATCATACAAAGTTTTAAGCGATAGTCACTGTATGCATATAAGATAGAACAATATGTTGCGCTTAAGGTAGTTCGAGCCTCAAAAATGAAAGACTAAAAAATTTCTCAAACTTTCCTCCAGCAAACTTTCAACAATTCTCTTTCAAAATCAAGAAAAACCCGGGGTCACCTTACAGATTTTGATACTAGAGACACAAAATACCCAATATTTACAGATTTTTGAAATTCAAAATGGCTGCCATTCATGTGGTATCTCTATGGGGAAAATAAAATTCTGGAGTTCACTAAACAAAGCCGGTGAAAACTTTGTCTACTCCATAAGCTTCTCAAGGGGTAGGCCAGCAGAATATTGTAAACATTTGAGAGTCCAAATATCTGTCTGCGACACATTCTACCCTTAGCTAAAGTAATTATTCTTTGATGGCAAAATTTTACCTCTGTACAGAGAATGGTAGATTTAGGGTTGACTTGTTAGATTAACTCTGTATGTGCTCTGATGTAAATACCGGTAGTACTGAGATTAAAAGGCCTCCCACTTTTGCTGACAGTCACATCTACAATGAATTGATAAAATGATGCTTTTGTCAATATCTTCCAACTCTGCAGGAAGTGAGCAGACGACAACTTGCAAAAGTGTCCTCTTTTGATTCTAGAGTTTTACATGCTTTGGAGAAGGTCTGCATTGTACATGTATTGTGGAAGGGCACATCAAAGGAATGTCAGAAACTTCACAATTTGAGTAAAAAATTTGAGAAACCTTCATAAAAGTTGTCGGCCACACTTGTTTTAAGCCTAAATAATGAGGCTATTTCCGTGAAGTGCTCAAGCTTGTCGTGCTCAGAGTTGTTGGAATTCAAATATCCATTGCTACCTATCAAAGTGATAAGGGGCGGCGTCAAAAGTTCGATGTCGGATAAAAAACGTAATCCTTTTAGTTTGGGGGTGGGGGGATTTTGACCCCAAAAAGTTTCTGTCTGGCAAATCAATTTAAGGTCTTACCTCTGAAAGGAGAAACCTTGACTTTATTTGTATTGTTCTCGTTTACTCATCGATAAACTTCAAGTTTGTTGTTAATATTGTTGTATTTTCATTGGATAAAACACAAAATCTGTTCTCAGTGTTGATGAAGCATTATTTAAGTCGTTTTTTATTTCATCCCGTAATTGACTGGTCCTTTGCTTCGCTTTACATAGAAAGAGCCTGCCAATAGGTTCAATATAAGTCGATTAAGTTTCTAGGGGGGGTGGGGGGTTTGGGGGGAAACTAATGGAATTAAGTTTTTTATCCTACATTGAACTTTTGACGTCGCCCCTAAGTGGGTAATTTGTTGCTGCTATGGGCAGACTACGAGACATACAGATGTCGACAAGTTGTTGCCATGACTACTGCACTTACCTTTCTCTTCCTCCATGACGAAGTCCTCCTCTTCATCCTCTCCTTCGCTGTCAAGGAGATCCTTCTTTTTCTTCATCTCCGCCTCTTCCTCCTTCTTCAGTTTTTCCTGCTTCAGATTTTCCATGGCCTCTCTGACCATCGCTTCCTTCAGCAACCTCTTGGCATATCTGCAGTAAAGTATTATAGTTTGCTTTATCCATTCTGCACTGTACTACTGTATGAATATGAACACCTGATGAAAAATTTTCGAATTTTTTGTTATTTCTAACTGTCACTTACTGTAACATACAGACCGTTGAGACAACGTATGTAGAGGTCTTTAAACAATATTTTTTTATTATTATTATTAATAGCAATTCATCAACCATCCAGTATGAACTGGAATATTTTCTTGTGATAAAATGTGACCACAGTTATATAGAAACAAACGTAGACTATCAAGTGATCAACAAATCAACCCCCAGCGATGGGTATACTGTGATATTTTACCACTTCATGACATATAAATGTATGCATGAGCAATAGTGAGTGCATGTGTATATAGAGTGAATTGGTTAAAACCAAATGGTACACCAACATGTATTACTGGGGAGGTTTGCTGCCATTACTATATTATACGGGTGTATCGAAATTCGGGCGTGAAAATTTAGAAATGGGATTTTTCTCTAACTGGAAGCTCACTCATGTTTCAACTGTGCCATGTCTCTAATTTAGCACTGTTGTTTCAACGTCTTATCTTATCAGATCACTGCTTTTTCACCCATCAATACATTTATACAACAGACAATGTCTAGGTGTGTATAACTTTGTGAAGGCTATTGGACCCAAAGAATATTTGCCATAAATCACTGGAATTATAGGAAAACCATTGGGGAACAGAATAGAGTGTGCAGCCAGAGGAGCTAAGGAAAGTCATTTCAGTTCATATCCAGAGGGTTGCCTCTTCTTTACTTGACCCTTTGCACACTGCACTTTTTTCTCACTAAAATTATTGTGTGCAACATTTTACCAATTTTATGAATTTTTCTGTAATTTTTTGGATAATGTTGGATCAAATGAACACCACATTTTATGGGCTTCAGATTTGTATCAAAATTTTGGCAAAATTTAGAAAAAAAAGGACTGGTGTATATTTTGATATAGGTGACAAAAATTGACTTTGGCTCTCAAAGGGTTATTTCTGTTCCACTTTGATGCTACTTTGAAATCAAGCACATGTAATGTGTGTGTACAGTACAGGGATGTAGAAAATAGCCGGCAGCCGGCAAAAACCACTGGCTGTCAGTTAAAATTTGCCGGCTGTGCAAATTTAGTTTTAGTAAAAAATCAGGACATTTTGCACAAATTTAACATGCACAACCGCCTGTACTTGTATTTTTGCCACTTGTAACCAAAATTTTCTGTAACCCTGCAGTACTGTACATGTCTTACCTTTGTTGTCGTCTATGGCTGTATTTTTTCTTGACACCAACCGACGAGTCTGGAAACATTGAAATGGAAGTGGCTAAATATCTTATTTCATAATGAAATTGAATCTTACTGTACCACAACCTACACCTTTGTGAAATATAAAATGAACAAATATTTCATTTTCTATGTTGAACCAATAACTATTTCTATTATCCCACAATGCATTGCTGTGGCTATATCAAACACTGTACACTGTATATACACTCAAAACAAAGAAAACATACTGATTTGTGTTTAAAAAAATGTCGCACAACGGAGTGTTATAGAAGAATGACACAAATTTGCAATGCCAAATAATGCCCCGGGTATATTCTAACCATCAGCTGACAATGATCTTTGTTTTGCAAAATTATTTTGAGGCTTACACTTACATACTTTCGGAGCTAGCTATATGATTAAAAGTAATTAAAACGCTGCACTTGATATAATAATTTGCTTGACTGTAGTCCGTCTGAGCTCTGATTTGCGGCAGATATGGTATACTGTTTCAATTGCCTGAAATTCAAGCATAGCGACGCGGTCCCGGTAGCTTGAATTTTGTTCAGTGAAACTAATGTGTTACAAAATAATGCAAAATTTGATTGACAACTGCTTGTTGTCCCTCAAATGTACAAAATGTCCCCACAATAAATGGCAGTCACTAGTGGGACACAGTGTCCCCTGATCTAAAATTCCTGGCCGCAACACTGTGCAATTCCGCGAACGGCACCTGATTTGTAGCATTGAGTAGTTTGAGTGTTTCTTTTTATCTATTCTACCATTCATGGTTTCATGCAAGAATAAATGTTTCGTGGTAGCCAAAATGTCCTGACACATTAATGCTTCCAAGTTGCAGGTAAAAACAACATTATGATACGTCGTGACATCGTTCTTTTAGGATGAGTTCCTGGTACTATACTTTGGGTGAAGTGGTTTTAGTATGAGATGGTACTTGGGGCGAAGTGGCGTTGGACGAGGTAGTTTTGGTACCAAATGGTCTTGGGGCGAAGTGGTTTTGGTGCGGAGTGTCTGGACCCCAGTGGGGCTGAAACGGAAAGGGGTCAAGGTGACCTTTTCCCGATATGAACAGATCTACATTGATACACAGTCCTTCTATCCACTGTCATTGAAATAAAGTGTGTGTACGTGTGTTTCTGTGTGTGAAAGGACTTAATTTTGTTAGGTCATTTCAAAGGAACGTCACTATAGTATAGTATAGAGGATAGGATACAACTTTGACTGGAAATTAAACCATAGGCAGTGGTCTTCTACTCCACTCTCTATGATTAAACTGAGGGGGCAGTCCTATGTAATATCTAACTGCCCCAAACCAGAAATGTGTCACACTCGCAGCATGGTTCCCAGACACTTCGCACCAAAACCACTTCGCACCATACCATCTCGTCCCATACCATTTCGCACCAAAACCACTTCGCACCAAAACAACCTCGTACCAAAACCACTTCGCCCCAAAAGTCACGTCGCCCCAAACCCTTTCGCCCCCAAAACAATGCCACTTTGCCTAAAACTTATCGCCACCCGGTAAAGCTGAAAATAACCAACAACTGCTATCGAAGTTTCCATCACCTTTCTATCATCCCAGGACACAGTGAAATCTTGAAATTGTACACATTTCGAGAAAATGACATCGTGCGATTCCGCGCACGGCACCCGAGTTGTAGCATTGAGTTTTTGCGTGTTTCTTCTTTAGTCTACTGTTTATGGTTTCATGCATCAATAAATGTTTCCGTGGTAGCCAAAAAGTTGCATGTAAAATCAACGTTATGATACATCGTGGCATCGTTGTTTTAGGACGAGTTGATGGTATAATACTTTGGGCAAAGTGGTTTTAGTACGAGGTGGTACTTGGGGCGAAGTGGCTTTGTACGAGGTAGTACTTGGGACGAGGTGGTTTTGGTGCGAAATGGTTTTGGGGCGAAGTTGTGTGGGGCGAACTGGTTTTGGTGCGAAGTGTCTGGACCCCCGCAGCATTACAGCTGTGTATAACCGTCTTTGCCCAAACAATGCCGCAGTGTAATGTGACATGACGAGAATAACGGCCTATCATTGGACAGTATAACGTTTTGAGATATACACGTGTACGCGTGCTAAGATACTGCTAAATGGGATCTCAATGCCGCAGCCATGGAGGAAACACGGTGCGTGTCGTCAGGTTTAATACCTCATGGTCCAACAAAACAAGGGCCACGTGCCACACACGGCACTGGAGCACCGATCCGATTAACTCACCTGCTGCTGCCACACTTTTTGGAAGTTGTGGATGTCCTTGTTTCCTATCCTTTCTTCCCGGACCTTTGCGTTTCTTAAGATCCCTAAGATCTTTCACACGACCCATGGTCACTTAAAGAGTATGTGCAGCGTTAATGAAGAGCAAACTTTAGCGAATGAAGGCAGCTGTGCTGAGCGTGGAACCGGACCGTTTACGCCTCACCATGTGTTGCCGCAAAAGGGTAAGACATTGCGACTTTTCAGGATTATAATTCTCATAGACTTCAAACTTCCATTCAAAAACAGTTACTTGAAATTTTTATAGATTTTGTAAGTTTTACAAAATGTGTTACATTTACTTTCGTCGACATACTTGTTTAAAAGTATTTCAGTTGTCGTTGACGTGTTGCCGTAAATGGGTAAATCATTAAAGGGATTGCTCAATATGGCGGAATCAACATGGCCAGAAGTACGGCAGGCACAGAGCGAAAAGCGGCGAGAACTGGTCTTATCTGGAGGCAATGTTTCCGAAAGAATCAAGGAAAATAGTCTAGATGAGTCAATCTATACATTGCAATTGTTGAATTTCCTTGAAATTTCTGAAACTTGTCTGGAGCGCATTTCTGACAGCATCGGTGTCCTGGAAAACTTGACAAGTCTGATACTCCGAGGAAACAAACTGAAACATATGCCTTCGTCAATCGGCGATTTGCATCAGTTGTCAACTCTGGACTTGTCCAGAAACGAGCTTGAATGTTTACCGGAAGAGTTTACTCAGCTCAAATCCCTGCATACGTGTGATGTAAGCATCAACAAGCTGACATCGCTGCCGACAAAGATGGGTGAAATGGAGAGACTGACCGTCATCAACGTCTCCAAAAACCAACTTTCTGACTTCCCGGTAGAGTTCTTCAACCCCTGCATGGCGCATTTGAGTGAAATTAGAGCTAACCATAACAACATATCAGTGCTCAGCTCGGACATTTGCGAACTTCCAGCGTTGAAGGTTCTCGATTTGTCGCACAATAAACTCGAGTCATTGCCGGCAGAAATTGCTGATTGCCAAAAACTACGAGAGACTGATTTCCGCGAGAACTGTTTCAAAGACCGCCGTCTGGTCAAGATGGTACAGCAATGCGCCACCAAATCGGTGCTTGACTACGTTCGAACTCATGTACAGAGGTCGAACCCGGCGAGAAAGGGCAAAGGGGGCTTGACGGAGGGCGGCAAGGGGGCAAGAAGAAAAAGGGAAGAAGGGAGGGTCTTCCCAGGTCGATGTTGAAACCCTGGCTGAGGATGTTATACGAGTGTTGCATGTATCAGAGGGGTTGGGTGTTGAAGTTAACATGACCGATAACATAGCAGATGTGAGACCCTACATCGTGTGTTGTATTGTCCGTGACTATGATTTAGAAAAAGGTGGAACGTTCAAGAAGTTCATCACGGCTCAGGTATAGACCACTAGATAATGAAAATAATGACAAAAGTGTCTACAAATGAACAGATCTTTAGTGTTAAAGGCCAGGAACTTGATCCATTGGATTAAGTTTGTTATCGTCTATAAGAGGATTATTGAGTGTCATAGCCTTTTGTTTTCCATTGAAATTGTAATCTAATAAGTAGCTTTCCCTGTTAGACACGGTGGCACAGGCCTTTTTAAAGGCCTGTGTCGGTGTCAGATTGTCTTGCAAGGAAATTTACTCACTGGATTACAATTTCGTCGATGAAAAACAAAAGGCTATGACACCTCCATAATACTCTTAAAGATTAGATCAAACTTGATCCTGGGGATCAAGTCCTTGGCCTTTAAGATTCAAACCATCCTACAAGTATGCGCAGCTGTTGTTGCAGCTTCTTGCCAAGAGCCATAAATTCATATGCTCGAATTAGTGTGACTTTTAGTAGCCATTTTAACACTAGCATGTTTTATTTTCATCGTTAATACTGAAAATGCGGACAAATTTTTTCTTATATTAATGAGAGAAAAAATTACGTCATTTGCGATCAGCTCTATTTATGGAATGTGTAATTTTGGTGGAAACAGCGTTAGTGTTTATCTAACTCCAACAGTTTTTGATATAAATTCATTTCAATTTTGAACCAAGATCAAGTTTGAATATGAGAAATTCAAATTTCAGTTTCATACTTTGCATTATGAGATGGCTGCTGGGACCTGCATCCAATAATTCAGTTATCCTGCAGACTGGTTGGCTGATCCAATGCAATAAACCGTTAAAACAGTGTATCATTGCCACCAACTAGGCTGCAGGACTATGGACTTTGGCACAATGCCAGCCCTACACAAATTCTGTGCCAGGTCTGGTGTGTCAAGCCTCAGAAATAGCACATCAATATGTTTTAAAAAAATTTATGAGCTAGGTCTCTGATCCCATGATTTTGAAATCACTGTACTCTACGTATACCCCTTTTCCTCCAGAAATATTGCTTATCATGAGATTGACTTGGGGAGCAACTAATAATTATAATCTAAGTCTCCTGAAGGTTAACTTTTTGATTGAAAAGATATCAGGTACCAAATTAAAAGTGGTGACCTGTCCTGAAGTATGCATACATCATTGTTCATTTCAATCAATTACTTATCTTTCTATTGCGTGTGTATTTTCAGACAAAATTACACGACACACTGGGTCAGAAGAGGACAGCGGCAACCATAGCGACTCATGATCTGTCCTTGGTAAAGGGACCACTCTATTATGATGCACTGCCCCCGACTCAAGTTCTAGTAAGTGTATGAATTCCTATTTCCTCTCATCAGGTAGTTGTTTTCATTTCATAAAAAAGTTGCCAAGAGTTTCAGTCAGAGCTGAATTAGGAATTGTGAGGACCTAACATTTTGATGCAGTGATCTCCCCAGGATTTTCTGATAGAGTGGTGGCTAATTTGCATAACAATAAATGTAATTGTTATGGTAATGAGTTTCTATTGTTTACCAAAAATTATAGAGTGGCGGCCACCACTCTATAATAGCTCTGGGGAGAACACTGCGATGCATCTGCAGAATACTGGACCTGTTCTTTCTCTGACTGTCACTATCTTTTCATCTTTGGAGCATCTTACAACTCCAATGCTACAAAGCCATTTTAGTCAATAAAGAAATCACCATGGTTAACATTCACTGAGAAAACATATACCATATTATGTATATTTGTAAGTGTCTTCAAAAACTTAGTCATGTCCATTATTTGATACGGAACATGCTTTACAAACTTGACTAGGTAGAAACATGAAAGTTGCGAGAAAACGATGACAAACATACAAGTATCATCTTTTTCAGACCGTGAATTAAAATGATGTTCACCTTACTGGCAGAAAAGAGGGCTGGCTATTCATAACAATTGTACCACCATTTGTCATAAAAATCGTGCTGATGTGAAATTTTCTTTTATCCTCTCAGCTGACACCTTTGGGCAAGAAGAAGGAGATCACAGCTGAGTCGTTGGTCAAACAACTCTGGGAGGAAGCTGAAACACTCCGTAAAGAAAAGAAGAGAAACACTGTCAGTGGCATTCATAAGTAAGGGAATATTCGTTATTATCCACCTTGGGGACAGATATTCAGACTCTCAAACGTTTACATTGCTTTATGGTCTACCACTTGGAGGGTTTATTTGGAGCCCATGGCGTAAATAAAGTTTTCGCCGACTTATTTTTGTGAAAATTGAAAATGTTATCTTCCCCACAGAGTTTATAAAGGATTGCCAGCCATTTTGAATATCAAGTGTTGGTAAATATTAGGTAATTTGTTTCTCCAGTACCAAATTGGCAGAGTTATCCCAGATTTTTATCCTTGATTTCACAATGGAATGGTGTAAAGTTTCCTATGGAAAAGTTTAAGCAAATGTTTAAGTCTTTCAATTCGGAGGAGCGTAATATCTTACATATTTTCTTTTCCTCATATATATTTGTGGATCAATCACCCAGGGTAAAAAATTTCATGTTCTGTATTTTAAAATGAGAATCTTGTGAGAAATGTGCTACAATTTTTGTGCTGTGTAGGTACCTGGAGCTTGTCAGGGGCTGTCCGAAATATCCATGCCTATTGGACAAAGATGGTCAAGTGATCAGTTTTCCACCAATCACCAACTGTGATCCAACCAAAGTAAGTGGCCTGACCTTTTTACATGTGGGCTTGAGTGATATTTCCAGTAGTATTGTCTGTACATATGATATGTCAAGTATGAACAGTGTTTTTGTTAAGGTTTGGGAATATCGGTAAATGATTTGGGAACCCTGGTAACTTTGCTACTGTCCCCTAATCTCATTGCATTGATATACCTAGGGGAACCCTGGTAAAAATGACTGGGGAACCCCGGTAACATTTACCGGGGTACTGGCCTTAACAAAAACACTGATGAACATCTGATTATTTGCAATCTTCTCTTGCAATCCATAAAAAAAAATTATTTCTGACCAGTTCACCCCAGATTCTTTGTAAACAGGTCCACAATCACCATTTGTAACAATTGGTTATGGCCAAACCATTGTGGTGAAAGGGTAAGGGAGGGTAGGGTTACTGAAAAGGATACGTGTCACTGTAATTTTCTCCCACTATTTAAATCAGGAATACTCCACGCTTTTTCATTCTCTGATCAACATAGATAAACCACATCAACCTTTTTTTTCACATTCACTACTAAACAAAACAAAACAAAACAAAATGAAATAAATTTAAGAAACATGTTGTCACTACACTGTCTGTGTAAGATACCCAGGATGAGAAGCAAGCCTTTTATATTCCTTAGTCTTATTTGTTTGTTAACTTTAACCATTTTTAGAGATACTCTTAAGACATGAAGATATCAGAAGTGGAGATAGTCCCTCTGAAAAGCTGGGGTTTTTTTTCAGTAATCTGGCCTCCAACATTTTATATTTGATGCAAAAGTGCATTCATAACAGGTGCCACTTTTGCAGAATATCCATGGTAAAATCTTGACAGACTTTCTGTGTCTCGTTGCGATAGTGTAGTTTGCCAAACAAAGGTAAAAATACTGCTGAGTCAGCCTTTTTAACACTTTCCCTGCACAAAAGTATTATAAATGGAAGTCTTCCTGCTATGTTGACCACCTTGAAGCTATATTTTCAAACTTTTCCCTTTCGTAGATCTCTAAGAGCACGAAGAACATTTTCATCGAAGTGACAAGTTCCACTAGCCAAGACGTCTGCAAGAAAGTGCTTGACGCCCTGCTCAGGCAGATGCTCGACATCATCAAGTCCGAAGTGGAAGGTCAGAGGTCGCCGGCGATGAGGGGTCGGAGGGCACAGAGGCAGACTCCGCGAAGTCCAAGAGGGAACTGACAGTACAGCAAGTGAAGGTCTTGGATGATGGCGGTAACTTGAAAGTGGTGTACCCATCCCGAACTGACCTTGATTTAGAATCGATCAGCGTCATTCGGAATGCTTGAAATGCTGTACAGTCCGATGAGTGTACAATTTTCTTCCTTTGCAGATAATTGAAGTTCGCTCTGATACATATAATGCCTATGGCTTGCTCATAGTGAACATAGTGTCTTTGCGTAGAAGGTCACGCTGGTCAGAGACAGTGGCGGAGAAGGAAGAGTTTCTTTTATATCAAGCTGCTTGAAAATGTAAATTAGTCATGAAATTGAACTGTACCTATCATCTGACCTTGTGTTTGTCCACTCACCTTGTCAGTGTTTTTGTGAAGTATGATTAGCCAGTGAGTGTTCCTAGTAATTTTACTAGAATTTTGCTAGTTATACTTGCACCTACATGGCCAAGTAAGTCGAGGAGACACAAGAAATGTTGCATTGCTGTCAAAATCACTCACCTGTCTTCTCCAAATTTGGTAAAAATACTGACTGTAGTGTATGTACAGTGATAGTCATCTTGAATATTTCACATTTAATGTACAATACTTTGACAATGAATTCTATCGTAGTTTATGAAATGCAGCTTCACTTCTCAGGAGCTCAATATGCCAGTGAGAGCCTAGATTTTAGTTAGACTAGTCATAGTACAAATACTTACCAGATAAACAATTGAATGACACACACTTTACAAGACTGAATGTTTGGGAGAGTGGAAGCTTTAACCAATGTTGGAGAATAAAGATTTGGAGGTTGACCTTTGACCCATACACCCAATCTCCCTCAATGATACCAAGGAGTGTTAAAATGTCATATTTCTGACCATGCGTACAGTTTTACATGCCAAGTACAGGAAGAGGAAATCTAACTAAAGGATTGACTATTTGGTATTCTAGGAGGGGGCTGGGGGGGTTCTGGAAGATTGAGATGGATGAGGTAGCATTATATTCTTTTACCTGATCCATTATACATTATTGTTTTCCACTCTCCCGCCTTTTTTTGGTCAAGCCTTCTCTAGCCGATTTCATTTTCGTTGGCTGGAAATCTTTATTTTTCGGAAATCTCCCACCCTAAGTTTCATTCGGTGATTTTTTTATTGCGAGACACAATATATCTGTCAGGGTTGGTTCACTGTCACTGCCATCACTGACTAATAAACATTTTATCTGCTGAGTCAATAAATTTGCAAACTGAAATACCAAGAAGGTGTAAAACTTTTTTTTCTCATAAGATAATTATGACAGTATCAGTATTTTCCTTTCAAATGCACGTAATGCTTAATCACCCGATAATAATAAATATATATATATGAAGCAATGTTTATTAATGAGCACTATTTGAATATGCAAATAAAATGATAATGACCAATCATCAATGGAGAATATCTACTTGCTTAATATCGTGCACAATGCATCAAAATGACCAAATTGATGAATTCGTGGACCAATCACAATACAGGTGATTGTTACATTATTGTGTCCCAGGGCACAGTAGTTGCCGTATTTTCAATGTCTTGAAATATAACTGTACAGTGTAGTTGACATGATACTGCTTGACAAGTGAAGTGAATAACATTGTTAAATGTTCTTGGTGAGTGTTTGATAACTTTGACCTTAACTGTGGATTGAATAGAATGACAACATCATTTTTGGTATATTCCAGAAATAAATATAATATGCTCATCATTGAACTGCTGGTTCTGACAGGCCACCCACCTTGCTGTAAATTGGAGAGGTTTTATGAAACGCTTAATATCCTGTTATGAAATCCATCCTCACTATATGAATACATCATTCATTAGTAATAGACACTGCGTTCTTATCATGATACCAACGCGGCAAGTAGCAGAGCTCCGCGTCAGGACATCGATTTTGCAAACTACAATAGGGACGATTCAGAATTTACTTCCAGGGGGGGGGAGGATTTTCAGGGGGGCCACCCATTTTTCCCAAGAAAATTTAGGGGGGGCCAGACAAAAATACCACAATCTTTTAGGGGGGGGGGGCCAAGGAAAAAAACATCAATTCAATATTTGCCCAGAATTTCTGATCTCTACAAAAGAGAACCATAGACGCTACCTTGGTGACAGATAACTCAACATGTTTAGTTAAACTCCTTTAGCTGCCAAATTCGGTAATATTCACAGTGGTTTGTTTTATGCATCTATAGCAGTATCTTGTTCTCCTCCCTGAAGCGTTATGAAATGTCCAGTATTTAGCATGTCAATACAAACCATACAGTGAACAGTCAGGGTTGTTTTTGTTGAAAAGAGATCTCAGATCAAGTCCAGACTAGAATTCATTTATCAACAATAACAATGGTCATTTATGTTCACACTGGTATGTTACTAAATACAGCATTGGGTGTTCTATGTAGTGATAGAATAACAAACAAATGCTGATACACAGAGATGCACATTGAACAAATGCTAAAAATTACAGCAAATGTCTTTTTAAGGTTGGGTTTACCTTGTAGCTTGTAAAGCAGTTGAAAGTTGCATGATAAAGAAGTGTTAATTTATGCAAATGTATGCAAATCACCCGATTTCTTGGCTTCTTTTGCCTCCCAATTTCAAAATTTCCAAAGAATTTAACTCCACTCCGGCTGGGTCAAATTTTCTGAAATTTCACATTATGTTTTTTAAATGCTATATAACACAACAACTATCAATTGGTTTTGTTTGGCAATAAAGCTCTTACATTTTTAATAAGAGGCATTTTGAATAAGAGGCATTTTAATTTTGCTGATCATGATTATTAGAGTGTCAATCTTTAAACCCCTACAATTTTAAAATGAGGATGGATAATGCCAAATAAAATAGTTGTTTTTTCTACATGAATACTCTCCTTTCAAGTGAAATATTACATTTCAGAAAATACTGTCTAGATTTTGACTTAAATAAATTTTTATCATTAATACAAAATTGAGGTTTTTTACCCCAAATATACACCCACTTCATCCTTTGAGTAAACTACTGCTACTGCTACTCTTCTTTTCTGCTCCTTTTTTCTATGTTTCATTCTCATCAATTTTACCCTTTCTAAATTTTTTAAATGTTCTACATAACTTTTTACAGTGCTTACATCTACTATAAACTTTTTGAAAATAAATTTATGGCCGTCTCATCTTCAAGGTGCTTTTCAGCGAATAGTTTTTTAATGTTGAAAATAAAAATATTATGTATTACTGTCAAAAATATATGGTGAAAAATTTACAAGGGTTGATTTTCCAATAATCCTGTATGCGCATCCAGAAGATCATGTGGCACTGCGCCAATGCTATGGTGTCGGATTGTTGAAATATTGTGTACACAAGAATTTGCTGTAGTCCAAGAAGTGATCTCAATGTGTATGAGGCTAGGAGAAATATGGATAGGCTTACACATTGTGTATTGATGCTAATACTTATGTGTCCCATTCATTCTGATATGTATAATCAAAGATTTCACAGTGGCGGCTGGCAGAAAAGGCAAAAAAATCAAATTAACATTTATTGTTTCGTGTCATCTGAAACATGCGCATCATGACTATTTTAAAATTAAAGTTTGTTAAAAAAATTTGAAATATGCATGCTCTGTCAATTTTGAAAAATACTGCTGACAAAATGTGAATTTTGACTTGCACAGGGTTGTCTGCATTTAATATGAACATTGGATTGTGAATGGAATGAGCAGAATAACATGTGAATTCATGTTTTGGATAAGGTGTTTTGTCCAAGAAATGTTCTAAAATATTCCTCAGCATTTTTGCTTTCAGTGGCAGCTACTTGGTTTTATGATAACCAAATTAGAAAAAAAAGAGAAAATTAAAAACAAGTTGGCTTTCACCAATTTTAATTCCTAATGTTTAAAACTTTCACCGTGAGTCTGCAAATATTCAGCATCATCAAATGAAAATGTATGCTGAACGTGTGCATGTACATGTACATCTCACTTTCCAGAAATATCTGGATATCTGCAAATGATGTACCATTAAACTTCAAGATATATATCACTTTGCCAATTATCTGCTCCCTGATTTTCTGTTCACCATTTCTAACTGACATCTTTGCTTGTCTTTGTGTGCATCATATGTATCAGTGAGACATAACGAAAAAAGTATTCATATTTAGTAATTAACTTTTCTTTAGAAATTTACAACCAGATATGTTTATTGCTACCCTTTCCAAAAGTGTGCCACTTGCAGTCCCTGCAAATCATTCTTTTTATAGTCACATAACCCTGAAATGATTGTTATATCATCGATTAATGTCCACTAGGCCCTACAGTTCCTGCAACTTGTTAGACTAGATATGTCTATAATGTACCGTGTAAGCATGCATGTATATATTAGGGGGGGGCCATGGAAAAAAACCCAGGAAAGATGAGGGGGGGCATAGATTTTTTCTATAATTTACTAGGGGGGGCCATGGAAAAAAATCACCGAGAAAATAGAAAATCCTCCACCCTCCCCCTGGAAGTAAATTCTGAATCGTCCCAAATATGTGCATAAAATTAAGGCAGTAAGCACCTCGGACGTGAAACACTCAAACTTTTGCCTAAACTTATCTAAAGGAAAGTTTTAAACCATTCCCTTTCGAAACAAAAACGGCACAGAATTAGAGGTCTCCGTACAAAAATTTGGTACCAGAGAAACAAATTAACCAATATGTACCAACACTTGAAATTCAAAATGGCCGCCATCCCTGCGTTAACTTTATGGGGAAAGATATATTTTCGATTTTCACAAATAATATAAAGCTGAAAATTTAACTTTTTTCTATGTGCTGCAAAGTGGGTCTCCTCAAGTGGCAGACCCAAATTGTATTGTTAAAGTTTGAGAGTCCGGAAATCTGTCATCGAGACACATTCGAGAGGTGATAGAAATGTTATCTTTAAAGATGCAGGACTCAGACTAAATGCCCGGTTTTTATGAAAAGCTCCGTAGTTCTGTGACTTTATTGAAATGAATAAGTCAAATGATATCATCTATGAATGTTGTACAAAGGCACTAACTATTTTTTTCAGGAAGCTTTTCTCAGGGTGATGAGTCACAAAATATGACACTTGCTAAACGTAATTCCTTTCATATATTACTTTCTGATACACAATAATATTATTGCAACCGCTACTCTGTTGCATAGAAATTTAAATGAATTGAGGTTTAACCCTCCTCACACGTAATTTTTTTCATTTTCTTGCACTGGATGGCATTTGCTATTGACAACCACTTCTGTATTTCACCATTTACTTTATTCATAACCGCGTCATTTTACAAACCGTAGAATCGCTAGTCACTATCAAGTAAAAACAGGAGCATACGTCACTGTAAATGTCACTAGACTTCTCCGTTTGATTTTTGCGCATTTCTGTTGATAGTTGTGCGTGCTGTAGCTGTAAGCATAAGCGGCAAATATACGTATAACGGTACAGTAACTGATTACACAGGGAGAAATTGTCGGCGAGTCCCAAAACCCGGACCGAGACGAGTCGAATCGAGACCATAATGACCCCTCAGGCCAGGCGTTGTAAATACATCATATATACAACACTACAGAAAGCTTGCAGTTTATTGAGATTGTCAAAGATTGATGCACAAAGCAAGATATAGCACAAAGATTGGAACAACTGAAAAAGATTGTTGAGGTTTTTCAACTTGAGTTCAAGGCGAGCTCGAAACATGCGAACTGCGTCTGCATTTTGGCCTGAGCGATAAGCGCCAGATTCAGATTCTACTATGATATATCTACTGTGAATTGAAAATAGGTAACCTTGTATTAGAAACATACATAGAGGAGATTTAAGTAATCATTTTTAGCTACTATAGACTATAGTCTATAGAAGCTATTGGGATGGGTAGCCGTCCGGCGTCCGTCGTCAGTCTGTATGTATGTATGTATGTATGTATGTATGTATGTATGTATGTCCGTTTGTGAGGCGTCCGTCCACTCAAATATCTTGAGAACCGCAGTACTTACTGATTTGATATTTGTTGTGTAGATGAAAAATATGATTTTGAGAAACTATTTTTTTTAATTTTTTGATATTGTTGAAAATAGGCAAATTAATGCCAAAAATGGTGTTTTTGGTTAAAAATCTTCTTCTTCATAACCGCTGGTCAGACAGCTTTGTTATTTGGTATACAGGTCCCTAGGGATAACCCAACTTAGATTTGTTAAAATTGTGATGAAATATGCAAATTTGTATTTTTAAGGAATTTTTTTGTCATTTTTGGTCAAAGTTTGACTTACATTGTATGTAATTCTTGTACTGTATAAACCCTATCAATTCACCCAGAAAAAAATAATTAATATGATTTTAAATAATTGAATTAATTAGGAAATCATCAAAGCCAAAATAATTTTGGTGTGGAATTATCAGAAAGTTCAACTTTTTTGACAGTTCATAGTGAATTGAGGATTAAAACATGTAAAGGCAACTTTCCTGAATCCCAACTTTGATACATTCTGAACCACCATTTATGTTATCTAAAAGAAATTGCTCATAATAGTTTGTCATGATAGGGTGGTCAAATAAATAGAGATAGAGAAAGTTCTAATTTCCATTTATGGTTGACTTGGAAAGGATAAAATAAGATTATTTTTTGAGGAAAAAATAGAGTGGTCAATTAAAAGAGTGGTCAAAGTGATAGGGTTTTTATGGTAAAGCGGGGCTGTAAGATTCCTCATGTGCTATTTATAGCAATTATGCAATCTGTGTAAACAGTGCAATGAAGGTGTAACATGATCCATTATAATGCTTTTGATGACCTTGAACTTCTTAAGTTTCAAACATTTGTCTCTTCTGTGTGCTTTCTCTGATTACCTACAGGCTCAACTTATTCAACAGAACTTACGATGTTAATTTGAAAGTTAAAATGTGCTTTGTTAATAGGATTAAAATACTGATATTAAAAGATAACCAGCTCAGGATTCTTTAAAACCTGACAGATATGCTGTTTTTTATGACGTAAATCTTGATTTAAACAAGTCTTGTTTACTCTAATTAGAATGCAATTAACTCTCGTTTATTTGCTATTATAGACTAATATAGTCTGATGAAATATGCAAATCTGTATTATTACGGAATTTTTTCCATTTTTGGTCAGGCCATCCTGAAATGAGCTATCAAAGATATCCACCTTCTTGATCAATACATGTGTCACAAAAGGTTATTCTCTACATAACACAGCAGAGCTCTGCACTGTAACTGTGTCGCTCTTGTTTTTTTAAAACCGCTGGTCAGACAGCTTTAATATTTGGTTTACATGTCCCTAGGATGACCTTAGTGAGATAATTTCATACAGTCAGGAAATACTTAATTTTGTATCCATGTCTATAGTAGCTTCAGGGACTTTGGCCCTATGTTTTAGAAATTAGATTCACCATTTATAAACATTATAGGAAAGTAAACTGAGAGCTCATATGTTTAATTTTATTACAGTGGCTCTGCACCATTTTTCTACATTACCGCACGGTTTGATGGAGGGACTGTGATTACCGATAGTACATTCATGTATGTTATGTGTGTGGAATTTGAGGCAGCCTCAGATTAAGATTCAGATTCGGAGGGCTATGTAACCACTGACTAGAATGTACGAAAATGAACAAGCATAAGTCGATTGTAGGAGTGGGATATCACTTCTTTGACTAACTAAGACAGAAGTGGAACAACGTCCTTTTTTCCCGTGGCATTGATACAGATGCTGCCTATGTGCAAAAAAACCGTAACTTTTCTATCAGTAAGATAGGAGGTCTTTTGGTCTCGTCTCGACTCGTCTCGGTCCGGGTTTTGGGACTCGCCGAAATTGTCAGTACATGCTGATTTTATTTCAACAAATTATGACAGACATCACCTGCCCTTAAGGAAATATCTACCTGTCAGAATTTTTGTCAGCATTTCTGGCAAACAACTGCATGCAACAGATACTGTTTCAGAATTTCGTTTCGATATTTTCTCTCTCGCCGACACGTACAGAATTAGGGGACAGTCTCAGACGACAAAACGGCAGAAACAACAGTAAATTCACAGGTCATTATAACTATGCGCTTCGATCACCTTACATGGACGTATTTGCTTGCTGATTTATGAGCGATTTTAGCTCTATCAGTAACTTTCAAAGAAAATGGCACAAAAAATGGCTCGAAATATGCGCACTCACTTGTGCAGTCGAGAGTAAACCCTGTGCATCGCATGTAACGCGCCATCCGACCGTACCCTTTTACTGCACTCATAGCATGGCTTCCAGAGCAGTATGCTAGATATTGAACAGCTATTAAAAATGTAATTGATCACGACTGTCGACTAATGTGTGCAACTCCCAACTGACAATAAAAGGTAAAGTGACTCGCACTCCATCTTGAGTGAACCTCATAAAGAGTTGGCTGGACTTTCATTCATTCCCTACCAACAAAAGACAAAGTGTGTATTTGTTGCTCTCGGTTTTCTCATTTCTCGTGCCCAGCTTCGCGTTTCTATAATTTGTCGCTGGTGGCGCACCACACAAGCGATGAGAAAGTGCCTTCATATTTTGTCTTCCGATACTCTCGGTACCGTCCGTGCCATGGTCCACCATGCAAGAGACGAAGAACCTTCGTTCATCTACATGTAGTTAAAACTACTCACCATAGACTCACCAAATATATTGAAACAGTTATATTTATATAAATTATATCCCCAAAATAAATCAATATCTTTACGCCTAATGCCAATTTTATCAGGACTCCTCGTCAGTCCTCGTAATATAATGTCTTCATACCTAATCGTCTAGCCCGCCTTTTCTACGGCATGTACTAGCCGAATCAACAGTTCAGGATCACATCGTAGACTAGGGTCTCTGGTTGCAGATAACGATCGTCTGTTTTTCACATAAAATAATATTACAGAAACTCATGTAAAAAAGATTTTACACATCTTCTGTTAAATCGTTTGACGTCACAATAAAACCAACTGTTAACATTACGTATTCTTCAAATCCTGCATAAGATTTCTTGTTTCACAAACTCTCTATCGACTTCGTTCTCGACGATCGCGGCTTCCATTTTGGAAAGATCTCCTTCCAAATACCTCTTCCGAATCTCTTTGAGTCTGGCGCTATGGACCACCCTGTGCGGGAAGTCGGTGGATTTTTCGGAGGGCTTCTGCGAATCAGCGTCGGAATCTACGCCCCCGTCACCGTCCGATTCCCGGTCCGATTCGCGTTCAGGATGCAGTTCGATTTCATTTTCATTTGTGGCAGGTTCATTGTCCGGTAGAGCAAGATCTTTGCCCGTTCTGCACCAGAAATTGGTTCGATGTCGAATTTCTTGGTCGAGGCCGCGGAGTTTTGCGAGATCCCTTGGTTGAAATGGCCTCCTTGGGTTTATTGGCCGAGTTAGTGCGAGCTTCGCGGGCTTCGCGAACGGAAGAAGAGCGCGAGTCTCTATCCGATTGCTTTGTGGATGCCGAGCTGTTTCGTGACCCCTTCCCTGATACAGGTTTGTCGGCAGCTTCCCTTGCAAGAGGGGTCTTGTTGTTTGATTTTCTATCTGACACAGACCCGGATTTGCTTTTGGGGCTAGAGGGAGAACGCGGCTCGTTAGATTTGATAGACGATTTCCTCGCATTAGATCCAGAGGCTTTGCGTGATTCTGGTGTAGACCTAGATGCCGAGCTGTTCCGTGACCCCTTCCCAGATATAGGGTTGTCGTCCGATTCCCTGACAAGAGGGGACTCATTGTTTGACCCTCTATCTGATACCGAGCGGTCTTTGCTTTTAGGTCTTGATGGAGAACGCTGCTCAGTAGATTCGACCGACGATTTCCTCACATTAGATCCAGAGGCTGTGCGTGATTCTGGTGAAGACCTAGATGCCGGGCTGTTCCGTGACCCCTTCCCATAAGCAGGTTTGTCGGCTGATTCCCCGACAGGAGGGGACGCGTTGTTAGACCCTCTATCTGACACAGACCCGTCTTTGCTTTTAGGTCTAGACAGAGAATCGTTAGACTCGTCTGGCAGTTCCCTCACATTAGATCCAGACGCTTTGCGTGATTCTGGTGAAGACCGAGATTGGTTGGTCGATTCCTCGACAGGAGAGGAAGCCTTTTGTGAGTCCTGTTCTGAAACTGACCCGGTTTGGCTTCTAGATCTCGACGGCGAGTACAAATCATTAGGATCGACCAAATCCAGCAGGTCCTTGACATGATCATTCATACTTTTCCTCATCAAAACATCGGAGAGTGCTTTCTCCTCCTCGGCTCTGGAGATCGCTCGCTGTTTCAGCCGAACCTCTCGTCGACAGGCTTCCTCTAAGGTCACGTCGCCATCCAGAAACTGCCTGGCTGTATCCCTGTGTTTTCTTTCTCGCGTTCGGCGAATGTTCTCTCGCGCCTTCAACAGATCTTCTTGCTCGGTCGGCCATTCGAAGTCCGACTCGTCGCTGTCCTCGGAGTCGTCCCCCTGCAGTGGTTCGTCTCTCAAACGCCTGTGCTCTTGCTTCAGCTTCGAGACAAGGTCCTCAAGGGTCTCGGACTTTTCGGGGTCCCAGTTGTGGACCACTTTCTCGTCCTCCGTTAAGGCGCGAACCCACCGTTTCCTCTTGGATTTGGCTGACGTCTTGTCCTGCTTGTCCAGCCAGTGCAACTTGAAGAAGAAGTCTTTCAGCTCTTGACGACGCAGTTTTTTGAGAAGCAGTTCCTGTTCGGCTCTCAGCATGTCCGTCATTTCGTCCAAGCCGTCCTTGGCAGCCCGCATTTCATAGCTGTATCTCCCAATTTCAACCTCATTAATCTTCATTTCCAGGAGCTCTTCGGCGAGAATTTCATCTTTCACGACCAACCAGTCTGCCTTGAGGCGCGGCCTTCTCCAAGGCTGCAATATCGGCGCGTCTTCACCACCGTTTTCGCGGACTTCAACCTTAGGCAGAGATGGCGACACCAGCAGACTGTTTCCCATCGTGCCGGACCTTACGGGTGGGATGATTTCCGAAGACTAACGGCGTTCAAGCGGGCGCAGGTTGTTTTACAAAGCCCGTACGATGGTAAGGGAGCCTCGCTGGCCATTTCTACTCATTTTTGTGCAACGCAACGCCAAAGCTAGACGATCCCTGTTGTTTAGAAAATGGAAAATCGATGTTATTGACGTAAATTTCTAAAGTTGTCTTCTCAAGACAAAACAAAAGAGGCCTCGATTCTTTCTGTGTTGATTGTCAGTGTCGTACCAAAGACAAGCGTTATTCACGGAGTTTTTGTATCGATTTGTGTGGTGCAAAGCCCGTTTGTCAACCATGCAAAAGAAATACAGGCTCATCTAGACGTTTCATTGATCTAGATTCAGAACTGAACCACATAGATTCGCATGTGTACATTTGATTTATTCGCATTGTGAGGTAAAGTTCGCGTTCGTGGGCGTCTATATTGAATTCTTAGTGAACGGCGAGCACCTTCGTTGAAGCTTGTTCAAAAGAACATACTTTTATAGCACAGTGTTCATTTATACACATAATCTCAGCCAAAAGGCTGAGAAGCGATTTTTTCTTGCCCATAGTTTCCACGTTCTTTCTGAAAGGGATTGGTTGAAACACGTGATTTGACGTTTCCTGTTTTTGTTTGGAAACTAATATCGGCAAGAAATTTCTTCAACTTGTTGGCAAACACTTTCCAAAGGGGTCTAAACTTCACAAGATCTTCAATGGGAATACAATTAAAGTGAGTTATAGTTGTATGAAGAATAATGCAAGTATAATCAAATCGCATAATAAGAGGGTAATCACCGGAGATCAGTGTAAGGATCAACCAGCTGATTTTAATTGCCGGGTCAAGTCGGAATTTCCCTTGAAAGGTAACTGTCAAGTCAGAGGCGTGGTTAACAAGGCCAAGGTATCAACGGAGGAAAACACGGAGAAGTTTTACATTGGCCTCACTGATAACACCTTCAAGACGCACTTCACTAACCACATGCAATCGTTCGGTAACGAGAAATACAAAAACAGTACAGAGTTATCAAAGTTTGTATGGAACTTAAAAAGTAAGGACCAAGTCTTAATATTTCGTAGTCAATTTTTGACAAAGTATCAAGTTACTCTAACATAAGCAAGCGATGTAATCTTTGTATATCAGAAAAGCTGCACATTATCAATGCTGACAAATCTACACTGTTAAACAAACGCTTTGAGTTGGTTTCGAAATGTCGCCACCAATACAAATATTATTTATCAAACTTTAACACCGCCTACAAATGCAATGGTACGTCCCATACATATAAATGAGAGTGTTATTGAGAATCCTTTCACTTCTGTCCGAAGATTGCAGGATGCATGAAACTTAAGTAACAGATATTATTACTTTGTACTTGAAGTAATTTGTCTTATTATTTATAACGCTCTGCTTTCCGCACCGAGCACTGTAATTTCCCACGAGGACATCTATATACTTCGATATATATATATATATATATATATATATATATATATATATATATATATATATATATATATATATATATATATATACATACATACATGCATATACACATACATTGCCAGGCCTTCAGCCTCCAATACATTTAAAGTTACATACAGAACATAAATGAGAATGGTTGTAGGGTTGTACAAATAGCAGGCAACTCAAGTTATACAAAAAAGAAAAATTCAGAAAAATTTACCTGTCTTTTAACGATTAAATTATTCTCCTACTTTGAAACCATAGAAAATAAATTTTGACAGATAAAATAAAGTACATGAGTTTTAAGACTTTAATAGTGATGAAAATGTTTATCATTGATGGGAATTCATGACAGTAAGATGGGAGAAATTTCTTTCTTATATCGTTTTGTAAGACACACAAGTGAGAAATGAAATTCGTTCTCACCTTGTTCCGTGTTATACAAAATACATTGAAATTTACCGACAGCTAGCACCTTTACACACATTTGCCAAACCTCCTGATTACTATAGCTACGGTATTTCGGATGAAGATACGCCTCAAGCTGAAATCTATGTAAACATTTTACTAAACTTGCCATCAACTGTACGCGGAGTCGCGAAATGAGGCAACTCAAGTCACAGTTCTGTCGCTCAGGCTAGGCGTGAGCGTCGAACGGCCGAATATACTAGCATGAGAATTTCGCCCTCTAGAGTCAAGTATTGGTAATTGATGCACATTTCTGGAAAGCGTTTCACCCATAGACATTGAAATCTCTGATATATAATCGACATTGGAACTGGCGATAACGTCACCGCCGTTTTATTTTTATTCAAATAACGTCACCACCATTTTATTTTTATTCTCTTGGCTTCCTACAGAAAAGGTCACACTCGTTCTGTAGTAATTATCTAAATTCAATCAGTGTGTTCGCTATTATGGTATTTTCACCGGTCAGCATGGGCGGTGAACTCCACCCTGCGTCACCGGACTTTACAAAGAATTCCAGTCTTTGTAGCGTTTCAAATGCTAAGGCAAACATTCTTTGCATGTAAGCGTGGATTTCGTCGACCGCTCCCTCAGACCGCAAAAATTCTTTTTCCTTGTCACGATCACGTTCATATTCTGAAGTACTCGATGGTTACACGTGATCTTGTTAGTGATATTTTGTCGACAGCCTTTTCTCAGAATTATTGGCCAACGGGAATCTCCGGATAAGTGAAATATTAAGCTTATGTCAGTAGTAAGCCTGGTGTATTTCTTCCCGTGCTTTCTTTGGTGTCTTTGATGTTATTTGCAGATGATACTCAGTTGTATCTGACATGTGAGCGTGCTGTCGACTCATCATTCATAGTTGAACATTGTATCGATGATATTCGTCGATGGATGATTGAAAATCGTTTGGTTTTGAATGATGCTAAGACAGAAGTGATCCACTTCTGTTCAAAGTTTAAGAAATCAGTTGATCTGTCATCTCTTCGAGTAGGGACCACTGATGTTACTACGTCTAAATCTGTCCGTGATCTTGGTGTTTATTTAAATTGCTGTGCAGATATGAGTACTCAAATTTTGAAATTATGTCAGTGTGCATCGTTCGCTCTACATAGAATTGGTCGTATTAGAAATGTTTTAGATCGTACAAACACTGAAAGACTTGTGCACGCTTTTGTAACATCACGTCTCGATTACTGCAACAACTTGCTGTTCGGTGTCGAAGACAAATACCTCTGTAAACTTCGGTTACTTCAAAATTCTGCTGCTCGTCTAGTTACACGCACAAAAATGCATGAACACATCACACCAGTGAGACGTGAGCTTCACTGGTTGCCTACCCATGCTAGAATTAATTTCAAAATTCTTCTTTTTGTGTATAAAATTTTGCACGATCAAACACCTGCTATTCTTTCTGATCTTATCACGGTTTACGTTCCTAAACGGTTTACACGCTCAGCGTTCACACCAATTTTGGAGCCGGTGAACTGGGAACAGAAACACTTTGGTTATCGTTCTTTTTCTAATGCTGCTCCCACTTTATGGAATGCCTTACCAAAAGAAATTAGATTGTCACCATCTGTTGCCTCTTTTAAAACATCTCTGAAAACATATCTCTTCAGAAAGTATTATGATTAAGTCATCGTTTTGATGTTCGTATCATGTTGCATTGTAGGGTTTGTATTTTTAACGGAGTATTTTAATGTACTTGTTGTATTTTAACCAGAGCATTTTTATGGTACTTTTATTATTATTGTATTTTCATCTTGTATTTTATTGTAAAGCGGTTTAATATTTTATCGATGGAAATCGCTTTAGAAAAATTAATTATTATTATTATCATTATGCTGTGACGGCGCTGTTTGGTGATCAGAAATAAACGGCTATTAATCTCGAGTCGTGCTGCCGACCTGTTGTGTACACCCCGAGGAAAGAAGGTACAATTTCACTTGCAAGCCCCAACAGCAATACATACACTGTGCGTGGACGTATAGATAGATAGTAGAGTAGGAAACCTTTACTGTGTTACCCCCACCCACCCCCAGGGGCATCGTCTCGCAAATATCGCAATATACGCGCGCGCTCGAGAGAACAGCGATGTCAGGCAGTCTTATTAACAAAATGACATAATCCCTCTCTTTAGTAATATTTTTTTCAATTTCGTCGCATTTAAAAATCACTTATATATCGTACGGCATCTTCAAAGTATAGCTGAAAGATATGTCCGTAAAGCATGTGTTTGAGCTGTGAACAGTCCGTATCGTGAGGGCGCTCCTACACTCGTCCCCTGCACTCAGAGAACTGCGACCTCAACGCGTAGGTAGTACAGTAAGGTTATATCTGTCATCTGAAAATAATCACATTATGCATCTGCGTTTCTGGAATTCAAGACGGGTTAAGACATTGGTATTTTGCCTTTTCTTGAAACAAAGAGGATGACAAAAGACCGACTTTGGCCCATTTCAGTTTATTCTATATCACTACCTCGATGATACACAATAAAAAGCGAAGAGATACCAAGACAGCTGTGTTCGCAATGAAGACAATTGGGATTAAAATGGCTTCCAGGAAAAGCTGTAAAATGCTACAAAAAGCCCTTTATGTATTTTGTGTCAAAGATCATGTTTTATGCGATAGTCTTTAGAAAATTTAGGACTCCTCCGAAGTTGATTCTGGAGGAGATGTGTGTTATGAAATATTTGCTACGTTAAGGTTCTATATTTCAGTTATTGATTGTTTCGCTGCTCATAGTTAATTTTTGCTCTGACGGAGTAAATAGATGTTGTTGCTGACATACATTGACCTTCCTTCTTTTATATTGTCTTCCTTTTTATCTTTAACTCTACAAGAGACTAAGTTTCTGTGAAGATGTTCAGTGCTGAGAGAGAGAGAGAGAGAGAGAGAGAGAGAGAGAGAGAGAGAGAGAGAGAGATGATGCGGTAAACATACATTATAGATATGTGCATGTGCGTGCATATATGTATGTATGTATGTATGTATGTATGTATGTATGTATGTATGTATGTATGTATGTATGTATGTGTGTGTGTATGTATGTATGTATGTATGTATGTATGTATGTATGTATGTATGTATGTATGTATGTATGTATGTATGTATGTATGTATGTATGTATGTATGTATGTATGTATGTATGTATGTATGTATGTATGTATGTATGTATGTATGTATGTATGTATGTATGTCTATGTATCTATGAATGTATGTATGTAACATATTATAAAAGCATTATTCTATATACGTATGTACAGTGTGACTGAGGGTGCTAAGATTGAAGCATGTTTAATCTGGCCTTGTGTGTGATCAACCCTTCTTTGTTTGTGTATTTTTTTTTATTTTGTTGTTATCTCACCCACCCCCATCGATTCATACAGTGTTTGTGAATAAAGCTGAACCACCTTGCTTTCTAAAATTGCCTCGCTCTATCCTAAGACGAGAGTGCAAGGTCGGTCTTGGATTGTTTGTTTTATGGGGGGCTTGGCCGATCATGATGATAGCGCCGTGGGTTAAGCTTTTCCGCATGGTTTATGAAGGGAAACCTTGCTTGCTCCCATTATGTAATCAAGAGTTGCAACAAGGGCGTCGTGGATTGGAGAAGCAAATTATTAAATCTTGTACGGATATTGAAAATGAAAAGGTGGCGTCTATTCTCAGGGTTATTGACTTATTCCAAAGCGGGAAATGAAACTTAAAAAAAAAAATCTATAAACGTCTCTCCATTGCGTCCTCACAGGCAGTAGTTTAAGTGCATTTTTGAGTGTACCAGTCCGAATGTCTTTCCTCTCCGTTCATCTACATCTGACTTTCTCGACAAGAACGAGATAAGCCCCATCATACATTCATTGTTAACATCGAGCTCGTATCTCGTCTGGGACTGTGGTCAGGGAATGTTCCGATTCAAGTCAGTCGTCACACGTTTAATCTGATTTAGGCAGCAAAGATACACTTTTGTTCTGAAAATATTTATGTTGGTAAGCCACACAGTTATGTGAGCAACCTATCGTAGACAAACGTTTTTTTAAATACCAAAAATGACAGCTCACTGACCGATCGGAGTCAGGCATAATTTGGCACACAGGCAGACATTTCAAAATAGTACATTTCAAACTGCTGTGCCGATATGGGCTTAGGCTACTGTACTTTCAAATGAACATTTAGAGCACCGAGACCTTCAACCGAAGTGCTTATGAAACAAAGGACAGGGCCAGCAACGTCAGGAATTTAGTGTCCGTGAACTTCAACGGTGATTTGCGTCAGAGTTTTGGTACCGTCATTGAAAGTTAAAAATGGCGGCCACTCTCTGGCAGATGGACTTCCAAAGCGGGAAACGAAACGGTACATTTCAATAGCAAACGTTGAAACGTGTAGGGCCAATGTAATTGTTCATTTGTGTCCTCACAAACTGTAGCCTTGCTATGACTTTTTAGAGCACACTAGCCCGAATTTCTATGCCTCGAGACGCATTCTGCATTCATCTGCATCCGACTTTCTCGACAAGAACGATATGAGTCTAGTCACTGTACATTGTCAATATTAAGCTTGTGAGTATATGGTGTTGAAAGAATGTTTCCTGACAGGCTGGTCGGTATTTAGGCGGCAATTTTACTTGCATGAATTTCTTCTGTAAACATTAACATAGGCAAGCCACACTGTTATACCAGCCACTCTATCGCAGACTGCCTACTAGTTTTCTTTTATAAAATATTTACAAAAATACTACAAAAAAGAGAAGAAGCTGTCTTACTGTGTTCTCTCATTGAGAGATTTGACAATAATATGCAGTTGTGCATATCTTGGCTCAAACTATTTCTTGAATATCTAGAACAGTGAGACCTTCAACCAAACGGTTATGAAACAAAGTTCACAGGACAGGGCCAGCAACGGTCAGGAATTTTTTATTTTTTTTTTTAACGGTCAGGAATTTAGTGTCCATGAACTTGGTGATTCGACTGCAAGGCCGCTGTGTCCTAAATTTGATGTGGATTACGTGTGAAAAGGCATGCGTATCGCCTCGTTTTTGAATAGTACATTCAGGTTCACGCCAGGGTTCAATCGGCACTGTCAAGGACGGTGACGTCATGGAACTTGACTGATTCACCTTTTTTTAAACAAGACTGTACACTATATATAGGTCGCTTTGTTTCCGCGCGCCACCCATCCAACAAATCATTGATGTACACCTTAAATTCAACCTCAATCGATTTGCATTTGACAAATTTGATAGTATTCATGGAAATATTTACGTTCAGATGCCATTTTGCTCAGCAAATAAAGGAGTAAAAGTAAGTACGGTCATCGTGTGTGTTGTATAGTAAACATTCCGTTTAAAGAAGACAGCGCCATCAACGTTAAGCCTCGCCTGTGAGGCCAAACAGTGAAGGTGGGAGGTGCATCAGGATGGCAAACTAGGTCCTTGAACTCGTACTTTCAACTGGGTGTGGAGTAAAGTAGGTCGCGAAATACCCACAAATATTTGCAGCTTCAACAGTGACTCATTATATTCGATCCCAATGAGGCCCCGGGTTTTGAAATCGAAGAACAATCGTGGGGCCGGTGACCGTTGCTGCCCAGGTCTGTGCTCCGGAAATGCGTCGTGAAAAATGACCAACACAAAGCACAGGTCTTTGTGTGTATTCAGCTCGTCTGTACTCGAAAACATGTACTTAATGTTGCGAGAAAGCGGAACATTAAACTCAAGGGGAGTTGCATTTTGTGCAATGTGGCAGATAATAAATCTCTAAACTACAACGATCGCCATACACACGGTAGTGGGGGGAGAGGTTGCGCGTCCGTGTCAAATACAACACACGTGATAAATGGGCGATTCATGATGCAGATAAGGAATTTTTTTTGTTTCAGACAGGATATCAACATTCAAGAATGTTTTTCCTCGCGTTTCTCAACTGCAGAACGATTTTCTGATAACAATGGATTTTCTGGCCTTCTTGTTTCATGCTCTCTCTCTCTCTCTCTCTCTCTCTCTCTCTCTCTCTCTCTCTCTCTCTCTCTCTCTCTCTCATTTGGGTTTGTATGTTTACACAGTCCGGTCTGGACCGCATCCATCATAAAGGTGACCTGTTGTCACTGACATGCAGGAGAGCACTGACTGGTACGGTCGCTGCTATCAGAACAACAACGGGCAACGACCGATCGCGGCATGCAAGTATTGTGACAGCGATAGTCTCTGCAGAGACGCCTGTAGGATTTCACACGCAGGATCCGAGGGTTCAAGCCGACAGGATGCAATCGATTGGAAAGTCTGAATCAGCTCTCCGAGAAAACACGGAAGAACGCTTTCGTTCAACGATGTCCAATATTTGTACATCAGCGAGCACTTTCCTCGAGGCATTTTGAACTTTAATTTAAAGTAGTTTCTTGGTTGTGACTCACACATGCAATTTGCAAGGCGAATGGAAGTGGTTTTCTTGTCGTTATAAGACACAATCACGACCCATAGCGGCTTATACCTACTCTTCAAACAAGCGACTGTACACCACGGGCCTCCTCAAGTTCATTTACTTCCTTTCTGGTCGCCCCTTTTATATCATGCGAATAAAAGTTACAAATGCATGGGAATTTTAATCGACCGGTCGCAAACAGAGTCTTAAATTTTAATGGCTTCGGGCGTCTGGTCGCTTTTTTTCGCATTAAAGTCCCGTGAATACTGAGGATAGGTTGTTCTTGATATAAAATGGGTTAAGGAAGTACGCGCCTTAAATTGGAAGATAAACTTTTGCTCAAACTTTTGAAATCAAGAACCAAAATCAGAGGTCACCGTACAAAACTATAATACTGGAGAAGCAAATTACCAAACATTTTACGACAGTTGAAATTCAAAATGGATGCCATCCCTGGACAACTTGAGTGTGATATTTTCATTGTAACGAAAGTAAGTTTACTGCGTGGGCTTCACAATGAGTCCCCCATTAGTGGCAGACCAAAAAGTCAGTGTAAAAGTTTGAGAGTCGAATATCTGCCCCCCAGGCGCATTTTACCTGAACTCATACTGTTGTTCACGTTCGGTTCTTGACACTAACAATCCTTCACAGGCCGAGGCCTGTACTGGCGCTGTGTCAAGTAATACCGCTCCGCATTGTTGTGTAAATATAGAGTTTCACTCATAATAAGTATACAGCACAACCCTTCAAGATATGCTGTTGAAGGGTTTATATATCCGGAACTATAAGGGCCAAATTCGCCATTTTTTCTGATGTCCTACAGTTTTAGACATAAATACAATGAAATACAAATCATCAACTTAAAGGTTCTGTAGCTGTACCATTCCTTAATAGTTTCATAAATTTTGTTTCCGAAAACAAGTTCAGCTAGAAACACATGATATTAAACTTGCAAACACAACGCATTTTATAGAATATGCAATGTAATTGTTGTAAAACAAATTCAAGTCCGGGCTACCCTTCACCTGTAAACAATAATGTTGGCTTTTAGATACATACTGGCCGCGGTGGCCAGCTAAAAGCACGTATTATTATGTGATTTAAATTTAGGAATAGAAAAATGTATTTACAAATAGAACAAAAATCCTTGACAATACGTCACACGTTACAGCGAATGGAATATTACAGGTTGTCGATATATCATATGATTAGAATGAAATATAATCTTGCTGTACTGTGTGCAAGAGTTGAAAGTGGTCGGGACAGACAGGGCGTCAACTGTAAAAGTACATTTCACATATTTCTGGTGAGCGCTGATAATATCATAGCGTTCACTCTCACCTCTCGAGTTACTCGTCGACAACTCCAAGCCCTAAATTCAAGGTGCCAAACAAATAAATGGACTTCTCAAGAGGAGCAAATAGTTATTACCGTGACAGGTCACTTGACGACGACTGCACGTACACGTACGCATGCCACAAAATACGCTTTGTGGACACGCGGAGCCATTTAATATGCCACAGGCATTTGAAATGCAGTACGCGGTGAGAATGTTACTAATTCTCGCACAGGCATCCAGAAAAATGTCAAAAACGTGCTCTCCTAAACGAGAGCGAGCGAAATGGTTATGATATCTGAACTAAAAGAAATAATCCACTGCTATGAATGCTAGACGCAGTTTTCTCTGTTCTTACAGCTATAAACAGTGTGTTATGTATAATATATATATATATATATATATATATATATATATATATTGGCATAGAAAATGTACGATAATTTTCCTTTCGGTTTATCAAGTCAGTAAAAATCACAAATGACTACAATTGTCTACTCCCTGATCTCGCTGGTCTACTATTCTATAACATACATACATACATACATACATACATACATACATACATACATACATACATAATACATGTATATATATATATATGTATATATATATATATATATATATATTATTATTATTATTATTATTATTATTATTATTATTATTATTATTATTACTGTCAAATGACGAATTCCTGAACAACCGACTTAGTGATAACCCATATTGATTGCATCGTCATCGCGTAAACAAATATTCAGACAGATTGACAAACAGATAGGCAGAGAGGGACAAAGAGAAACACGTGAAGAGCTAAAGACATAGGCTCAGTAGGGCAGAAATTGCCAAACAGAATAAAACACATTTTCTGATCGAAGTAATTCACATCACGTCCTGTTGTGTGCTGATGAAACGAGATAAATAGGATGTCTCCTGCAGTGGTTAGGAAAGGAATCGGTGTATTGGGCAAAATGACGGAGCCAATCATGTGTGACAACAACCTGTAGTGTCCATCCATGAGTTGTCTTATCAGATGCGTTCCGGTATTTACAAACCCTCCTTCATCACTGTCAACAAAGCGCCATTATATTGGATTTTGTACATTTGCCAACGTTTTAATAGCCTGGATTGCTTGTACACCGTATCACGACCTAGGTGCTGGACGGGGGCGTTGAACCCCAGGGATGTGCAATAGTTCAGTGTATCAGTTATTTCGTGCCCTCTACGCCCCTTGCAGGCGTGCCGCAAGCCGTGTCGCGTGATATTGAGATGCCACGTTTGGTGTGATTGAACTAGAAATAGGTCATAGCGTACCTGATGACGTGCAACGTAAATGTATAGCCCACGTTGGCTATGTATAACTATTAAAAAACATTGAAACAAAAGCTTGGTGCGGACATGATAGCACTGGAACAGCGGTGCATCGCTGATGTTTATTTCCGAGAATTAAAGTTTTATGAGCCAGCAAAACAATGTCCACTAGTTTGTTAATTTCTTGTAGCACGCCAACCTTGACCCCGTCACAGCCTCGGCCGTACATATTGTCCATATCGGTAAAAACAATCGTATTGACCTATTCACCTCAGTGCACTCGCATGTCCTGCAAACTGACTCCATACCTCCATCTCTGGAACCCCTCGAAACACTGAGCTCGTGAGAGCGCGTGAACATTAACCCTTTTAGCGCCAAAGTAAATGTTGTCACCTTTATAAAATATACCCAAGTCAATTTTAAGATTTTTGCCAAAATTTTGATAGAAGAGTGTAGCAAATGAAATTTGATGTCCATTTGGTCCAAAATTATCAAAAAAATTCAGAAAAATTCAGAAAAATTGATAAAATATTGCAGTAAAATCATGGCGGGAAAAATTACTGCAGAACAGCACTTAAAGCTTGTCCATGCATGGTTTTTATAGGTTTCATATGCATTCCGATTACCTGTTTGTGGAAGACTAAAACTTATAGCTCAATTAACTGCAATTTTTATGTTTTTCTCTTATATTGTTGTTCATTTTGTAGATTACTTTCTTGTTCTCCGCTCACAAAATCATTCCGAAGTTCCCCGATTTTCACTTCTTACCTGCAGGGTATTGTGTAAATATCTGGTCCGGACCAGATTGCGTGTAGTAGCAACAATTACTTTGCGCAATGTAAATGGCGCATTGTGGTGTTAAAAGGACAAGGTCACTCTTTGTTTAATTTTTTTCATGAATTTTGTTTAATGGGAAAAGGAGTTTTTGTTGTTTGACTGCTTTGGACATGCTGAAATACTGGTCAACTGTGCACAACCTCAGCTCTGCTCGCAGCTAGACGAGATCAAACATTCACTGAAATTTTTTACGGTCTGTACCAAAGAATCAAGTTCAAAAATTCGAGTGTACAACACTCACCATGCATGGCTGAACATACACAGTTACATAAAGTTTAGAACTCACGCAAGCTTTGACCTCATCTCATGCAAGCTATTGGTAGTGACATTCTTAACCCTTTGAGCGCCAAAGTCAATTTTTGTCACCTTTATAAAACGTACTCCAGTCAATTTTTGTCAAATTTTTGCAAAAATTTTGATGAAAAACTGTAGCCAATGAAATTTGATGTTCATTTGGTCCAAAATTATCAAAAGAAATACAGAAAATGCATAACATGTTGCACTAAAATTTTTATGGGAAAAATTACAGCCCTCAA
Source organism: Ptychodera flava (assembly GCF_041260155.1). NCBI lineage: Eukaryota > Metazoa > Hemichordata > Enteropneusta > Ptychoderidae > Ptychodera > Ptychodera flava. Next base: position 25,702,958 of record NC_091934.1, on the reverse strand, counting down.
AGAGTTCATTGGCTCTGCGTTCCATATAGATTAGGATAGCAGCCTTCCCTCACACTGTGCTAAAATGTTTATTAATCATAGGACAGCATGTCGGAAGAGGAAAAATCAATCCTTTCTAGAAGTCACAAACGAAATCATCTGAAGCATTCAGTAAAGGGTAATTTTTGACACTTTGACAGTAATGTAGTGTCGTCGTTTGGTATACTGGGTGACTTATAGCGCAAGTATTCCATGTTTTCTTGAGATCACCAAAAGGTAAAAAAAGATCGACGTTGTCCCTTTAAGACTACTCCTATGTATTTCAACATACTAAGGGAGAATATGCACTTGGTTTATGGGAAAAATGATGAAAATATTATCGGAAGTCACAACCGTAGTACCTTCAATGACATGAACTGAATCTTTCTTGTTTTTGCTGGTTTGTTTGTTTGTTTCTTCGATTCACATTATACCATCTATGTCTTTTTGTGTGTTTTTTTTTAAATGTCTGTCAGACTTTTAAAAAATTTTCAAAGAGCACAGAAATGGCGTATTCACGTTTTGCTTATTGGAGTGCTGTTGTGTCATGGGTTAACTTTTCTGCGCATGTTAAAACTTGAGAGTCGGAAAATCTACCCTGGGTGTGTTATAGGCCACGTGAGTGCGTGTACAAACAAATGAATAGGTAAGGATTTAGCACACAGTGGCAGTTTTCGAGAGGTATTAAACCAGATTATTTTAGCGGGAGCTTTACTTTTATTTCATTTTTTTTTTTTGCAAAAAGGTATTTGGTGTGCCTCCACTGTCAGGTCTTGGAAACAGTGGTTACAAATTACAACAGCACCCTGAAGAGATTTTCAGTTTGTAAGATCGTAAAACAAGGATGGAACTCCGGTGTACATAGTACAATTTTCGGAGATCTGCTACTGGAAGAGTGACGACCCGATATCTTTAGCACAAAATCCGAGAGTGGAGTAATCCAAACAAACACCGTGGCACTTATTCCCCACCTTTACTTCAAAAGCAACTACATGTATTAGACGCCGCATGCATCTCGGAAATTGCGCAGAACCTACCTACGTTACCATAGCTACTGTCACCATTGTCTTGTGACCCATATAATGTTCGTGTTCGCGTAAACACCATTCTCCTGAAAATGTGGTATGTAGGTCGGGAAACTGTTTGACTAAAAATATTATTTTCAAAGGTCAAGGAAGGTCAATATGTTGCAATATTTCATCCAATGTTGCAAAACCATGCTGATAACGTGTTAATCACAAGGTCAGGGAATGTAAACATGTTTTTCTTTGACCGATCAAAATCGATTACTGTGTGGAAAATAGAGTAATGTGTGGCTGGGGATTTCGAAAAACCTTCAAGCTTGAATTTCTTTCATTTAAACAAGGGTTTATCCTCCGACTCCTTGCAACTCACCCAGCACAGTCTGTACGTTATGCATGCATGTGATGGGCGACCCCTGAAGGAAAGAACTTGAAATACAAATCAGTTGTCCCCGTGTCTTAACGAAAGTCACGCGTGCACACGCACAGATCTAGTGCGACAACGCGTAACAATCACGATTTTTCTCTCTTCTGAGGAAGAAGAACTCGATTTTAATGCGACAAGCATACTGAGAACAACCACAACTATTCCAATCTCAAAGCTGCACGGTCGCGTATTTCCATCAAATTGGCAGGAAATATTAATTTTATAAAAATGAACGTGCATTTTACTGATTTTACTGACCCTGGGCCTGGGATTCAATAAAATTCTTCAGTAAATCTATCGTTTGTATGTTAATTGTCTATAAAACACCCTTTCCTCATTTGGAGAAAATAAGCGCATGGTGACGTGCACTCGTGACTGCCCATTTTCAACTCATCAGTCATGCGCGTCCGTTCTCTCTACAGCTGAGTCGAATGCTGGTGAAATGAGCGGGCTTCTATCGTTTAAAGAACCTATATTTATGCACATGTGTTTATGTTATTTAAGAATTTCGCAAAGTACGACCATTTACCAGCCCGTGAGGGCATATTTACTGAACGATATATTTTGAGATTCCCATAAATGCAACCGCGAAATAGAAAACCACGAAGAACATGTTAGAAAAAATTTACATCAATAACAGACAAATAGATCTTTAAACCGTGCAGGATTTAGGAACAATTCGCGCGCGTTTCTGAAGCCGTTCGCGGAGTTGTGGTGTTTGCTTCAGAAGTTTAGAGGTCACTGACATCATTTTGATGGCGGTGAACGCAGAGCACGGCATCCAGAGCATATGGGCAGTTGGGGCGTCCATATTTATCAAACGTTTGCCATCAACCGAGCCAGCTATTTTATTGCTTTGTTCGGTAAGGAACAACCAAAAGGGCTTTTAAAAATATATTTACGACTTCAATCTTTCTGTCGCGTGGCACACTAGATGGTTTGTTCAAACGCAATTTTATAGGACGCGGATGACATGCGCATGCGTTGTCGTTTTGTGTTATTGTACTTCGTAAGTGATTGTGGTGGCTTTATTTGTACAGCAATTTTCTTTTATATTCATCTTTGCCTCAACTGAAAACTGAAATGTTTATTTTCCTTGCTGGAGGTAGTAGTCTCTGTAATATACACCGTGGTGAGTATTGAGGATGTATTGTGAAAGTTTAATGACCCCACAGCAATCCCCGCATCGACGACTGAGCTGCAATTGAATTCAAATGATTTATGATCTAGCAAACGAACGAAACCAGTAAACAATTTATTTTTTGAATTGTCGCAGGAGGCGAATGCACCGATCTTATCAAGGTGCAAAAGCAACAATATTTTAACTATTTTTGTTCTACAAGCGACATTCCTCATTTTAGAAGATGTCGGAATACAATACATTATGCTTGCCAACACTATGCATTTCACATTGTTGGCCAGAATGAAATGTTATTGATAACAAAGTACTCATGACTAAAATTCTGTCGTCAGCTATAACATGACGCACATACACCTTGTGTTGACAAATTGAACAACTTGCCTTTCTACATTATCTGTTCAGTATTTCCCAGGCGATTTCTAAATTAATTTTAGTTAATTAATTGCATTTTACAGAACGACAATACAATTATAAAATACATGAAAAGTTACTATTCATGACCTATATTCATAAGCTTCTTTATGTTTTTGATTGTGTGTTGAAAAGTCTCTGTCTTAAAGGGAGATTATCAACGCTAATTTTCGGTGATTTTTTTTCACTTTTTTGTTTTTAATGTCAACCATAATTCCTTGTTCTTCTCCCCAAAGCATGTTGATATACACAGTATTCAGCTTGTCAACTCAGCCTGTTCGTGCATGTGTAGACTGTATTGTTATTGTTGACAAGTGAATTCTGGTCCTGACTGGAATAGAAATGCCAATAACAGTGCTTTTTACACATGTTGACAAGATAAATAGTGAGTTTTTTATAATTCTCTTGGAAGTAGAATAAGAAAATGCAATTTACATACAAAATAAAAATAATGGAAAAAAATCATCAAAAGTTACTGGAAATTTAAATTCATCATGGCGCGGAACAATAAGTATCGTTCTGGTCCACATTGCTGTTTACCACATAATACCACAAGAATTGTCGAAAGAACTGCGCCAAAAGAGTTGAAAAGCCCCGTGTTCCAATTGAGCCTAAAAAAGCAACCACACAATTTTGGCGGTGTTCTCACCCCATAACAACTGGCCCAAACAGTTACAAAAGTGAACTTATAGCATTGTTACTGAAATGCGGGCGAGTGTCTGATACTGATAAACATGTTTGTTATTCTATGGAGGTGGACGGTACAATCTGAAAAGTGGCGGGTATGTGACATTTTTTCGCTCACAATACAAGACTTGCAGAATTGTTTTCAGTTAAACAAAGCAAGAGCGAGCGTATTTACCGCCCAGGTTGCGTTGCGTTATTACATTGGGAAACATTGGCACCGTGCCGAGGTCATGGTACGCAATCCCATGATTAATTGGAGTATAGCCATCAAACGTACATGCGCACACAAGCCAAGCACAGTAACTCCTATTTATGAAAAATTACAGAAGTTCGTGGTAAAATTAAATTTTGATTTTTACATTAATAAGACAAAGTTGTTGTTTTTTTGTTGGGAGTGCTTTCTATGTCTCGGAGTACTTTTAAGTAGCAAAATCCTACCATAATTTTTATATGCCATAATTATATAAGTGCCAATCGAGGCGAAAATTTAAAATGTTCCAAAGTGTATTGGGGAACAGGAATTTGTGAGCCGAAACAAAATTTGCATAGAAATTGTTTATTATTGTCTTCTGTTCTGCATGGAAATCTTTATTTGCTAAGTATGTACCGCTCTCTGCTGTCAATATTCTGGTTTATTCGAGGTGTGAGCTTATAAAAAATCCGGTCGGGCTTGAAGGATTAGAAAATACCTCTAAAACTAATCTCGCTGCTGTGTATTCTTCGAACTTTTACAACAGTTACAGCGTGTTTCATTTCCAAGGCAGAATTTATGATGTAGTTGTGTTTGTAAACGGAAGTGGAAGGGTACTTTTTTATCGCCCACTCCTTTCGGTATGTTTAAAGTTCTGATCAATGTAGCTGACTTCTGAAATACTCTAAAATAAACAGAGACAGTGCCAAAAGACGGCAACTGTTTCTTCTGAACGTATAGAATGCACGGAGAATGGCCTGCTACTGGACAAGTGTGGACTCTGAAGTAAACAAGAGTCGCCGCCATCTTGTTTTTGTGAAAATCGAAAATTTCATCGTCCACATAGAGTTAAAAATGGATAATCTTATAGCGTTCATTTGAATTTCAAATATCGGTAACTATTTGGCAATGTGTTCCTTTAATCCCTGATTTTTATTATTGGTTGTAAAATAACATGGTTTAAAATGTTCCATAAAAAAAATTCAGCAAAATTTTAGAGCTTTCTGTTTTCTGTTACCCTTTACATCAATTTCAGTAAATATCCCAGTCTTGGTTTGTCAGGGTGCCTGGTGTTCGGCTCACCAGTATAGCACATTTGTCGACGTAATCATGTTTAACACAATTTCAGTTTCATTCCATCCGCTTCAGCTTACTATCTGTAATTTCAAAACACTTCAATGGCATTTGTTTGTCACTACTCTGAGCGAGGAAATCTGTAAAATAGGGTTGCTTAGAGAGCTTCTCCATCATGAATAGGACAAATTTAGCGGACGACAGAGGTAATTCGCGCCTCTAAAATGAAATTTTGGTACTGGAGAAACAAATTACCAACTGTTAATGCCAATATTTGACATTCAAAATTCTGTCATCCTTGTGCTAACACCATGGGCGGATATTAGCTTTCGGATTTTCGAATAAGTATAATGATTGAGACATGCATGTTTCCTTACTCTATGCTGTAAAAGAGCCTCCATAGTGGTAGTCGACTCTGTCCCCGGTGCACATTCTACTTTAACAGAGCAGCAGACCTTATAGCATGTTACTTATATATGAACAGCGCTACCATTCTATTTTCTCATGTTACCACTTGCCTTGTTTAGGAAAAAAGAACAAAAAGCATTTATTTTGTCATCTATTAGTTTGCTAAGCGGCGATGAATATTCTGATAAAACTACAGAGAACATAGGCTCCTATCTTGTGTCGTTGATACACCTTTTACTAAATAAACTGCTTTTATAGACTAAGTGTATCTTTATGTAAAATAAAAGCGCTTCAAATTATAATGTTGTTAGTTTAAATAAAATGATGATTATATGTAAACATTTTGTACCTTTTCCACTTCTTCACAGACAGCCAGACAGACGCACACACATACACATACACATTAAACATAAAGATGTATGTACGTACGTACGTACGTACGTATGTATGTATGTATGTATGTATGTATGTATGTATGTATGTATGTATGTATGTATGTGTATATATATATATATATATATATATATATATATATATATATATATATATATATATATATATATATATATATATATATATAGTAAATTCCTGAAATATTTCTGTTCATAAAATACTGTTCTTGTTCGACACGTGAATTATTTGTAAACACAGCTTAAACATGTATATATGTCCAATGTGATGACTAGAATCAGACAAGAATCCAATTGTCATCAATAAAAGCACACATTGTACTCATTGCAATGTGCTGGCAAAGCTAATACTTTTGTCTCAATATACTCCAGGCAGAAAAATAAGATAAAATAGTTGTTTTTGTTTTCAGCCAAAATCGTGAAAACGCAGTGAAAAGTTCCTCGTCCTGAACGCAAAACCAAACGCGAATATCAGGGTTTTTTGACGGTTTATCAAACGCAGAAATGATCTCAGACATGGCATATACCTTGGCCAATTTACGCTCTCCTAAAGCTAAACGTATACCAGGGTTTTTTGACGGTTTATCAAACGCAGAAATGATCTCAGACATGGCATATACCTGGGTCAATTTACGCTGTCCTAAAGCCAAACGAAGTTGTCATGTATTGACACAATTCAGCGTGCGAGTATACACGGATGCTTCCTTCTGCATTTTTTCATTAAAATTCATTGAAAAATGTCATTTGCCCCAAACTTCAAGGTTACTCAGCCGAAAATAAAGGAATCATTTTTTTAAAGACTCGTTTTTACTGAGGCCGCACACACATACAGGAAGTGGGAAATAAAATCGGATCTCTTCAGCAATTAAGCACTTTAAAAGGCGTGTCCTTGACCTGAACGGCCGACAGTACAGCGGGATTCTGCGGCATCGTTCAGAAAATAGAGCCGGCGATGAAAGGACGGGAAGCGTGGATGCGATGTCTCCTGTCATGGTTTAAGGTCAGCGCAGGTCAACAGGAGATTCAACTTCTCGATTGAACCCTTGCCACATCGAAATTTAAAGTGCATTCTCCGATTTCGATGTGTGAACAATGAACCTGTCCTGTGAACTGAAGGTAGAACGCGCCTCGGGGACACAAATTTGGACTCACAAACTTTTACAATTCTTTTCTGATATACCTCTTGTGGGAGTTCATTTTAAAGCTCTTGGTGTAAGGAAAAATTTCACCGGCTTTTCGAAATTTGAAATTTTATTTTCCTCCATAGAGTTAACACAGGGATGGCGGCCATTTTGAATTTTAAATATCGGTAAATCTTGAGTTATTTGCTTCCCTAGTACACAAATTTTTACGGTGACCCCCAATTTTTATTCCTGATTTTGAAAGAGGGTGGTTGAAAGATTCCCTACAGGAAAGTTTGAGCAAAAGTAAAGTATTTCACTTTGGAGGCGCGAACTACTTTAAGAGAAAGTTGTGTGCGCTTTACGGGTACAGCCATAGCTAGACAGCTATCTAACTAAAGACTGGCAAATACGCCCAGATAGGATACAACAATTTAGTTGTCACAAAAAGTTAGAGAAAGTTGTGTATGCTTTGTGTATAGTCATAGCTACAGCTATTTAAATTGCCAAATAATATAAAACAGTTTGGGTGGATTAAGAGACTAACATTGACATGCTCCATGCAGAGATAGAAAAACAGGTAATGCCATTTCTTATCAAGGTGTTACTGTTAAAATGTAAATATGACCGTTAATCGATAATTGTATGTAATATATGTCTTGATACAGATGTTTCGCTGTGAATATGTAAATACGACAGTTAACTGTTCATCTGAGTGCAAGCAAGTGATAGATGCCTATTGTATCGTGTGTCATAACGACGGATAGATTGATGAATATTGGGAAATCTTTCAATATATTGACAGGCAGACGGGTAGATAGAAAGAAAATGATGCTAATTCTTGTCAATTTTTCCCAGTAAACTTGCACGTATGACTCTGAAAACGTGTTTGTGTAAAAACTATAGCAACCAATAGCGTTGATACAACGTCGTCAAGCATTTGTATCATAATATTTTGTCACTATAAGACATGAAACTTATAGATTACCTAAAGTATTCAAAGGACCTGTTCATATTTGCATACGAAAAGGAGTACAATTCAATTTAACACAAATATACGTCTCTCCCTGTCTCTCTGGTTCTCTTTCTCTACATATGTAATATATATATATATATATATATATATATATTATATATATATATATATATATATATATATATATATGATAGATGTAATACGATATATATATATGTGTGTGTGTGTGTATGTTACATATTATATCATATGTATGCATATATATAGGGAAAGAGACACACACACACACACACACACACACACACACATATATATATATATATATATATATATATATATATATATATATCGATAGAGGATAGATGGATGGATAGATGCATATGTAAATAAAATGTAAATGTATCATACAATATAACATATGAAAGTAGTATGAAAGTAGTAGGTAGTTGTTTATGATCGACAGCAACTACAGCTCTTTGCGATAACCGTCTTTATTGTTTATGTTTCCCAATAGAAAGATAATTTTGTTAATTTTCTCTACCTATAGTTCAGACTATGATACTGTCAAACACTTTATTCACTGCAGATTAAAGCCACCGGACACACTGTGAGAGTGTACGCGTCAGGCTCAGGGAAACCTGTCATTGAACAAAAGACACAGGGTAGAAGTCAATTACCTGTATTTAGGCCAGTGCGTCAGCCCTTTGACCGACCCAAACGATAAAACTCAGTTGTTATCGTTGTCTTGTCCATTCTAGGACAGAGATAAAGCAAATCGGGCTTGAAAACATCCTGAACGACCCTTGTTGTATCTGTTGTATCGTTGCAATCGACTACGAGTCCATAAAATCGTTTATATTTTGCATCGAGCCATCTATTCGTTGCCGTCTCGTAAAGTTTACGACCGACAGGGCGGCATACCTGCCTGCGTGTCACTCTGCTGTGCCTAAACACCGCCTTCTCGGTAAACATGACTGTTGTTTGTCGTCATAGCGGTGAGCCGAGCTTGAGCGTGGTGTTTATGACCGGTGACTAAGGCACGAGTGTGCGGGTCAAAACCCTCGCGTTGTCTAACCTGTGTGATGAAACACCGACGACACGACTAATGGCACCGCAGTGACCGTCCCCCGCACCGGGCAATTCTCCTGAAAGTTACAAAAATGTATTAGCTAGTCGAAACCTGATTACAAAACAAAGATACAACAATGCAAACATGTCGGCGGGATTAAACAGGAAGTGTACGCATACTGGGCGAACACAAATATCAACTCGCTCATCAGAATTTATTGGAGAATTCCATGAAACAAAAAACTACACATGCACGCGTTCTCGCGGCCATTAAACCCTGAAGCAGTCAATTTGATTATTTTCCAAAGGATCGTTATAATAACAGACAAGCTTGGTATATTATTTCACTTTGTAATTGAGTCTACAACTTAGTGGCAAATAATGTATAGCTCAGTTAACGCTTTGAGCGCCGAAGTCAATTTTTGCCGCGTTTATAAAATTTAACTCAGACAATTTTTTTTTCAGATTTTCTCCAAAATTTTGATCTAAAACTGTAGCTAATGAAAGGTGATGTCCATTTGATCCAAAATTGTTAAAAAAATTACAAAATTCATAAAAAATTAATAAAATTTTGCACAAAAATTTTGGCAGGAAAATTTACAGCACTCAAAGGATTAATTATCTGTAAACTCATGGAGCATCTACCGTTATTGTATCAGCCCTTTATTTGTCTGGAGATGTCAAAGTGATTCGCCCACGGTGACGTAAGACTGCAAATACAGTGAACAATCTCCCACGGTACGTTGACCCTTAAATCCCCCTGTGCAATGATAAAGTAACGATACCCTCTCGCTCTCTCCCTCTCTTGAACATCGATCTTCAATAGAGGGGACTGTCGACAAAATGTGTATATCCGACGAAGATGACAAATCTTAATCTGAAATTCGCCCATGGTTAGGGTTTGTAATATGTGGTTATAATGTTAGTCTTTATGGGGGCGTAACGTAGCTACCGTGTATAATCACAGATTATCGCCATTTTCAGACATCAGCTTGCCAGCACGAGATTAAAAAATGTGTCATACGCCACGACGCAAATGATATCGAGTTTAGATTCTCCCGAAGTACTTGCCATTCTAACAAAGGATTTTGCCCTATTGTCTCTAACTAAATTTCCACAAACCAACATCTGTCTAGATATCTGTCATTTCGAACCCCGATCCACACAACTCGAGGACAGGTAACAGGTACCACACCTGGTAAAGTTGTACTGTACGCCAAACATATCGGGTAGTCGGGTTTCGCTCATTTAGTTTTACCTGAGTCATTTAACGTTAATTTGAAAATAAATGTAAAATAACATTTTATGGGTATGTTGGCTTGGCTTATTAATGGATGTACCCGTGCTGCAACGTATCTTTACTCCTTTCTTCCGCTAATAATCGAATTCTCGCTTTAATCATAGACAGTAGAGAAACTATATACTGTCTGTACTTTAATTACTCAATAAAAACCAAATAAGCGAAACCCAAAATGCATGGGTGTGTGTTTACTGCGCTGCGTCAGAACTCCATGCGTCAAATTCAATTATATGATCGGCCAGGCTTCAAATAGACAGCATTGTTGGTCCGTAAGCCGAAATTATTGATGTATTTCCGGTATTATTCTGGTATTTACGGTATTCTGTTTTTGTAATTTCTTGTTCCCCTAACAAAATCGCGTCGAATGGGGAAGTTCAGCTCGTCAATAATTTGAAACAGCGTAACGTTCAATGTCATTTACGACTGAATTTCTGGTCGGGACTAGCATTTTTCATGTTCAACGATAATGTAAACAAAAGTAGTCCTATAATGGTAAGGTCGGGGCGGAATAAGAAATATATTTCCTTTACATGAAAAATGTTATCAAAATTTATCAAAATTTATATAACTGTTGTTCCTTAACTCAGTAATTCAGGGAAATATATCGCCAAAAGAGTGGATATCAACCGCTTACAATCACTACGCGAAAATTCAAGCTCATCATCCGGGTCTTTGAACCCTAGCCTCTGATCCTGGTAACATAGTCATGTGGACTCGGAGATTTTACATCCGGGTACGTTGCAAAGAATACAGTGTCTGTATGTTCGAATGAACGGGGGCTCGGTCAGAAATATCCGAATTCATATAAGTTTAAAACATATCACTATCTGACGCCAGCTTTTCCATATTTATTTCAAGGGACAATAGCAAAATACTTTTGGCTATGTTTTTTTGTTCTAGGAAACAATTGCGTCTTCTTGGTCTTGCTGAAATCGCTAATAAAGTATGCCAATGTATTAGACTTGCTCCACGTCTGTGAGCACATAAATATCAAACCAGAATGAACATCAGCAGACTGAAAGGCTAGGTGGTAGGCTGGTGTTAGATCGTGGAGTGAACGTCTTGCCCCACACTTGGCCGGGCAGTAACTGCTCTGGCGAGACAAGCCAAGCGACTGGGGGCCAGTCTACCAAGGTATGTAAAACGCTAGGCATTGTACGCAGTATGCACTGTCATTGTTGACAAATGAATATTGGAATTTAGTTGTCGACGATTACACGGGACATCAACCAAATACGGGCAGTGTTGGCGAGTTCCGGGGTGTAGGCGAAGAAATTGTACTTCAAAAACTGAACGCACAGAAACCTTACTAAATGCACGTATTCATATACAAGATCACATACATAACGCTCACATTCTCTACACCAACAAAAAGAAGTTGCTCTTGTCACAGATGGCTTATTCATAGATAGAGTACTCTTTCAGGCCAAAGAATATATAATGTCTCATTATCGGCTGATGTACATACTCAAACAATGGTTCCTTATTCCACTTGAATAAATGAATACATTTATCGATGAAATTCACCAGTGAGATCAGTTTACCAAGTTCGGTTTTCCACAAATAACTATGATAATAATGATGACCATAATCAAAACTCGTTGCATGCGTGCTCTTCAGAATTTATAGTATGGACCTTTAAAGGGAGGGGGTCGTCGGAACTGCGCGTGTGCAATTTTCTTCTTTACAAACAATGTATTGTATACATGATATCTAGATGCATTGCGTCAGCATAGGTGCAACATTTAAAATTTACAATATTCATATTGTTTTAACTTTCATCAATCGCCACCGTACCCTAGATACAGTGTTCACATCGGACGTAGGGGGTCCCTGGCAACCTTTGAGCAGAGTTCCAACGACCCCCTCCCTTTAAAAGTCAAGCTGACCGTTATACTCCATGTTAACTGTATGGAAAAACCCAAATTTTCAATGTGCACAATAGAAAGACGGTGAAAACCCAATTCCCTTGATCTCAATATGTTTCAAAATATGTCTCCATGGAAGACTAGAATATTATCGTTGTTCCATTGCCAGTTTATGATTATTGATGATCTTATTGAGCGGGATTAAAGGTCTTACCTAAGACCTTCCATAATTTGTTAAAACACATTTAATCTGAAACATTAAATTCTATTTCCATGTATGATGCAGCAAAGTTTAAATACCCGTCGACATCAAATTGTCATTTTTCACAAACAATATCATAGTACTCGAGTTTTCAGTATTTGCAGGGGATGGGGAGGATGATTCAGGTCAAGCCTGCTCTGTAATATGCGACCCTCCATCCCCCTATCCTTTTCTTTACCCCCCCTCCGTCCCATGTTCTAAAACTTGACCCTCCCCGCTTCTGTGTGGTAAGACACTGAAGCATGAGTATTATCTCCTTCAGCTTGTGAATTATGTGCATTTGATGTATTTCTCTGGTATTTTCCTATTCAAAAAATATCACAAAGACGATTCAAGTTAAGTTTATAAAATCAGCTTCGTTATAAGAGTTTAAAATCAGCTTCTGTATAGCGTGACCCTCCCCTGCCAGGACAGTTTTCTAAAGAGTGACCACCCAACCAATTCGCCCAGCACAAACCCTGTAATTACTGAAGGCTCCCTTAGTAGTATAAAAAATATTAATGGTACAAGAAACTCTCGTCATATAAACATTTTACCTCACCGTTGAAAATGATGAAGCCTTTTCTGTGGCAATGCTGGAAAAGAAATTGAAAACATACAAAATCATGATAGTTTTAGATTATTGAAACAAAACCATTAAGCCCCGGAATTTTTCCCTGAGTATTGTTGCAGGGTGCCAAATAATAATAATAATATTTTTATTGCTTGCTTGTAAATAGAGGATTTACATCACATTTGTGGCAATAAAAGTGTGATACAAAAATAAGTTAAAATTTTCTTCAATAAAGATAAAGTATTACAATATAATAATAGTAGCTAATAATAATAAATATAACTAGGTATTTCTTTGTTTATATAAAGTAAAAATATAGTCTGCAAGTTGTTCATTAAAAGATAACTCTTGTTTTGTTAGTAGAGAAATAAGCTGATTTTCAGTATAAGAATAAGAACATATCAGTCATGCTGTGAGTGTAAATATTGACGTTTCGGTCGATGCGACATCCTTTACAGTATTTCCTCATAATTCTAATATTTGTTTCTGCCATAAACCGACAAAACACGCTCTCATTTGTCTATTCTGATGAGATAACTGTCGCGTCGATTCCAGATATGGCATATGCGTCCAATGTGTGAACAAAAAGACAAAATTTGCATACAAGATGGCGGACTTTGACCTCTCACATTCGCCGAAAACCGGAAATTTGGAACAGCTAGTTTATTAGATGTGTTTTGCTCATTTGTGAGATGAATCATCACGAATATACAAATAATAACAAAACTCTTGTGTCTGGATATGTGAAAGAAAAAATGACTATCGATCGACAGGAAGTTACTTAGCATTGACGAAATAAAGTCAGTGAATGCAATAATTATGCATCTTTGTAATATAAACAGATAAGGATTTGGGGGAAATTTTGAATCATGCTGAGTTATTATATTTAGGAAACAGTTAAATCTATGGATGAATGTAATTTAAGCAATATCGCAGGACTTGCGAACAATTTGCATTAACGTTCGCCAAAATGCAACATCGTCGTAAACTACACACCCCTTTACGGCAACAGCTATTTTGCGGAGCGGAAATAGTGTTCTGGCTCGCGAGAATGACATGCACGCACAACTGTACACTAGAACTTTCGATATTGTATTTTAATTAATCTCCATGGAATGGTAATAAAGGGCGACATGAATAGAAAAATCACTGTATTGTTTTGTTGTGTCGCTGTAGTTTCCTGTTTCTATATGTCAACTTGAAAACTTCACATGTCATCATTTGCGTTTAAAGCATGACGTAAGCTCTACGCACAGACGCTTTTCACCATACTCCCGAGACGCCATAGAGCTACCTGCCTGTTCTCACGTAGCCTGCACTCATTTGGATGAAGTGAACAACTCGCGCCGAATTGTCATGACAACGTGCGTCAACACAAGGACCCTGTTGAACTTTACATAGTTTCTGTCACTCAGACACGCCAAAGAAGAGCTCTTGCTTTTGTTGTAGTTTTCGAAAATAGTCTTGGGTGAACATACTCATACATCACAGCGTCATACGTCACCAACAGACAGGCCAGCAATGGGTGACTTCCTGGGTGTCTTCAGAAAGTTTGACTAATGCCCATCTTGAGAAGCAGAAAACCTTGTATGTTTTCCAGCTAGAATGATTACGGTCAAAATTCGAGAATCTGCCATGCCGATCACAATTATTTTAAAGTAATAATGCACCCTCTCCCGGTCCGTAATTTGCATACAAGATAGCTAACGACGTGAACAAAAAAGGCTAAAGCTGAGTGCATTGTGGGATGCGAAGATTACTTGAGACCATTTGGGCCAGGCATGTCAGTGAATTTTTCGATGTAGAAAACGTACAGGCCACCATGCTGTATAATCGAATACAATATCAGTAATAATGTGGGCAAATTTCACTGGAATTGACAAGGCTATTAATATCAAATGACGTTATCCTGAAAATACGTGGACACATACGACATTTTTCTTCACATTTCATTATTTAATCACAGTAACGGGAAGGCGAAAACTTATCAAATTAATGTCTACACGGATACATATACACACCATGGTATTGCATAATTAGTACATGTAAAACCTAACTTAACGTTTATGAAGGGAAAGGTGGTAAGTTGAGGCAATAAAAACGTTCTCAAGAGACATATTGTGCGTGTATGTATGTATGTATGCATGCATTCATGTGTACATTATGCAATATATATATATATATATATATATATATATATATATATATATATATACATATACCTACATATATGTGTCTGTAAATATAATTATATATTTATATCTTGATGTATGTATGCATGTAATGAAATTCATATATTTATATATATTTACATACCTACACATACGTGTGTCTGTATATATAATTATATATTTATATCTTGATGTATGTATGCATGTAATGAAATTCATATATTTATATATATTTACATACCTGCATATATGTGTGTCTGTATATATATATATATATATATATATATATATATGTATGTATGTATGTATGTATGTATGTATGTATGTATGTATGTATGTATGTATGTATGAATATTTATCTATTTATATTTATGTGTTCAATATCTTACACATACTTGTAGTCCAAACATAAATTGTGAGTAACATCTGTCCCACTGGGCAGTGAGGGGCTCGCCTGCGAGACAACAATCCTTTTAGGTGACGTAATGTTTTTTCACTGAATGGCCGGATCATTTCCGATATCGTGACATAGGCATGTCAATTGCTATTTCTAGCCAGACGTAAATCAAATAATACATTCATTAGATTACGTTCATCAAGAATCTGAAGATTGCTTGAAGAAACACTGACACTAAACCTGACAGGTTGATTTAAATTTCCCCTTGGGTAAATTTCTACTAGATCTTTTTTTTTCAAATGCTTTCCCTTCATATAGTCGTGAGTATTTTCAGTCGAAATGAAAATCTGTAGATAACACATAGCATATTCCTGTTTCACAAGTGGCGGAAGCTGGTGTGTGTGTTTGTTTCTCTGTCTGTCGGTCTTTCTGTACATACACGAGTACAAGTAATTCTAAAGCTGTCTGTCTAGATTAGTCTTTTTGTCCGAACGTATGTATGTATGTATGTATGTATGTATGTATGTATGTATGTATGTATGTATGTATGTATGTATGTATGTGTGTGTATATATGTATGTATGTATGTATGTATGTGTGTATGTATGTATGTATGTATGTATGTATGTATGTATGTATGTATGTATGTATGTATGTATGTATGTATGCAATGAATGACGTAGGTGTAGTTAGGAAAATATATATGCATTCAGCGTATACATGCCAGTGGTTATTTTTACTTTGCTTCACGCTATGCTTCACAGAGAGGGTCGTCGTCCACCATTGAGCTGATTTCATTCTTTATCTGCTTAGCAAAGATTGCACTCTCCGTCTGTGTGTTGAATTTTATTGTCGCTATTATCCGGATGTTTGGCGGAAAATTGCTTCAAGGAAATTTAAACTCCAGCTGTACGACAATTGGGCCGTTTGTAAAATCTCTCGAAGTTGTTGTCCCCCTAAACAATAATTCCCCTTGTCACAATATCCGGCAAGCTGTCTGAATTAATCGCTTTGTCAGAAGCTAAGACTGGTCCACATTATCCAGTCTGTGGACGGACAATGACACTTCTGTCGTGCCATAGAGGAAGGAAAACAGCATCAGTTTTAGAGTTTGGTGACATCCGACGTACCCTGAACTTTCTGCACCTGCTTTCTCCGCGATGTGCTTATCGCGTTTGTAGAATACATCAGCCACTCTGCCCGGTTCGCTGACCAATTGTAATACTGACTGACAGTGTGTTAACTGAAGTTAAAGGACTGGGAGGGTACGTAAGAGGTGAAAAACACAGAGGAGGAAGGGGAGGGGTGGTTAAGAATAAGAGAAAGAAACGGCCAGATGGCCCGATTTAGGTTGATTGGAGGTTGTTCGGCATTGGCCAAAAATTCGATATTACGAATAATAAGGATTAAATTGACAGCTTATTGAAATCACTTAAAGGGGAACTCGAGTACAATTTTTGGAAAGTCTTCCAGTTTTAATGTATCAGATGAAATAATTACTACGATATTCAAAGAAAAGTTGTTCCATCGCAGTCCTGGTTAGTCGAAGAAAATTTATTGATATCGTAATGATTAAATCTTTGTTTGTTGCGTTTTCGGAATATTGAACTAACATCGTTTCCATCTACAACCGTCCGATAAGCTAAATTTCGACGACAGTAAAACCGGAGCTGTTAGAAATCACGTTATGGAGTAAAGTGAAAAAACTGTGTAAGTCGATAGGCCTTTTCAGAGGATGTGACGGGCCATTTCACTGTATCCGCGTCTAAACGCTGAAGAAAGTCGTCCGTGTTTGAAGACATATGGACCCGGCGACTTGTTGTTAAACAAGAGACGGAGGACATAACTGGGTCAATCGCGAGTACGTCTATTTTGGGTGACAGTGAGAATGCTGTACGTCTGGATGAGAACTACGAATTCTCGTGGTGACTCATATCCTAGTATCACTGCGCACTGGCTATTTCAAGCAGCTCTGCCGAACACATGATCTGAGACAGACGCATTCTTTCACTGAATCCGTCTACGTGAAGACACGCTCCGACAATAAATAACCGAGATCTAGATCACGGGAGGCTTCTCGGGCTAAACGTTAATACGAAAGATTTATCACTTTGAAGCTGTACAGCGACATGGAAGACTACTGCCTTCCCGCCGTTTCACTCAAAACATAGGCTGTGTCGTCCGCTGAATTTAACTAATTCGATACCATTTTCTATGTAAGATACGACTTACAATAAACCCAAACAAACAAGGAGAATAAGGTCAGGCGACATAGTTTCGTCAAAAGGAAATTACATCATCTAATAACCCACATGTTTTGACCTGAGATGTCAGTCTGTTTCAAGAAACCATCGGAAACGACATCCTACTCAACGATCACTACTGTGTACTTTGCCTACAATTTCTGATATGACGAAATTGAAGCCAGCGCCAAAAAGTTCCTGTCGGGCACTTTCTCCTAGACGTTTGTGTGCAAAGAAACGGAGTAGAAATACAGACGGGACAATGTTTTATTGCATTAGCAGAGGACAAAGACACAGAATCAAACATCCTCTGATTTTAGAATGTTCTGTTTTCGGTCAACCGCTTGGACCATAGACCCTCGTTTTTCTCGAGACGGTCTATGCTTGGACCGGCATCTTCCTCAGTGTATTCCGGAAGTCACGACAAACATGCACTTCCGGTCGCTATGAGTATGCGTCTTTCCACCTGGGAATTGTTCCCTGCTTATGACAAAAATCGTTCAATAGTAAAAAGGAAATCCCATTGTAATTTTCTTGTAGTAATGTTGATTATAATGAGATAATAATGACGTCATTATACCAATTCTTCTAATCGGATATGCCAACTGGCAAAAAGTGCATTCGTCTTATTCCCTATACATCTTTCTCTTTTTCTGAATTTGACTGCCTACTCACGGCGCTGGCTGTAGCCAAGCCGCCTTGAGCATGCGCAGCATTTACATTTGATAGCAGCGCAATATTTGCACGTTAATAGGCCTAGAAATGTAGTATTTGACATCCGGGCTAACTGAACTTCTCCATGGCTGTCTGTTTGCTCTCTTTTCGTATCGGTATTTATTTCAAAAACCAGTCTTGAGCTTAGCGCATTCGTTTAGTACCTGCCCTCTGCTGTCCCGTTGATAACTCTCCTTCGCTACCCCATCTCTGCATGCGGTCACTTGTTGTTTGATATTAATTATCAAATATGAGACGATGGCCCAACTTCAGTCGCCTTGTTTGGGAAAACGCGCATGCCCGGAAGTGTAGTGCAGAAGGGGCGAGCAGAATGTGCGTCGTTGCACTCCTGAAGGAAAATGTAAAAGTGTTTGATACACTGGTTTGACTTTCCATGTGAGGCAAAAACCTTTTCACATAGATATGCGCTCGTCGCACGGCAGGATATAAAAGCCAAACAACCCACTCTATGATACTCTGACATACCAGAAAACGTGGTATGAATTCTAGATCGGTTTATTAACTGCTTTCGTCATTTTATTTTCCTGTTTTCCATAAAAAAAACCAGTGATTGCTTCTCAGTGGGGATGGTGCCGACGCATACACGTCAGCTCACTTTCGCGAATGTAAATAATTAAATTTGCTTGGAATTTCCACGGCGTCCTGTGATAACCCACTACCTCCGATAACCTTAATTTTTAATAACATACATAACCAACCATTCATGGACGCGGGAAGCATGGTAATGTTACTGTCGGGCGTTCGAGCAGAAATGTTTGTTCAATTTTCTGTAAAAGCACAGAGTCATCTTTTGGCGTGAAAAGCACGGAGTGCCTACTACTATGATAGGTCGGCTGTAAACTGAAAATTAATAAAATAATTCGACTTCCTTATGGGTGGGTTTAGAAGGAGCAAAGTACGTCAGTCTTTTCAGAGGCGGTCGGGCAATGAGCTCGTTGGAAATTGTTTACTTGTAACGTCACGTCTCGACGACCAGCATTTCTTAATCAGAACTTTGGTCGCCATGTGCGCAGAAACAAAAGATACCACGGTATTAATTTTCCTGCTGTACAACAAAATATGGTCTGGGACCTTGGCTTTTGGGTGTGCAGACGGCTTTTCTTCTCAAAAAAGATAAGAAAAAATATAGGAAAAAAGCGCGGGTATTGGACTCTGTAATGTGAATGGCCTACCGCATAACCTTGAAATTGTTTAGAATTATTCAAAGAATGGGTCTATCGATGCGCTTCATGTGATGGGTACTATTGATTCCAATTTAGATCATGCACGATTTCTTTGAAGCTACGTTTAACACCTGTAATTTTTAATTTATTTTCCTGCGTGTTTATTTTGGCTTTACAAACTGTGTCTTGACATGATCGACTCTCAAAATTAGGTTAAACGCTTATTTTTAAGTTTATCAATGTAGAGCATGCGAATGTGTGACGTCAGGTATGTTGACGACACTCTTTTAGGTTGAACAAGAATCCATTTGCCAACAATAACATTGTATAGTATAGTATCGTATACCGTCTTCCATGCTAATTCGTAGTTCGACATAAATCAGAGACGGGGATGGGAAAATGTACAGGTTCTACCAAACTCTGATGTTGAACATAATTATCACACTTACGGCTATTGTCCGTACAAGCGAGCGAGCGAGCGAGAGAGAGAGAGAGAGAGAGAGAGAGAGAGAGAGAGAGAGAGAGAGAGAGAGAGATATATATTTAAGGGACATAAGCTGTAACTTGTGGCAAGTTTTTCGGTATTCTGCTTTTGTATATCAACTACAATGTCTGACCCTAATCCGTTTGTCATGCTGGAATTTCGAGTATTCTTTTTGTCAACACAGCTTGTATGTGTGTAGTGATTATTTGTTTACAATCATTTGTTACAAAATATTGTTTACAAATGAATTCTAGTCCGGACTTGAATATAATTTTCAACAATGACAATGGAGATTATACTCATATAGGTTGTGTTGATATGCTAAATACTTGGCATTAAATTACAGTTTTAGGATTCAATGCAGAAAGTGTAGGGAAACCGCAAAACAAAAAGTTCTGAAAAAATAACCAACAGATACAGCTCATGGAGCTTTAAACGCGTAAGTGTGAAATTGTTAAACTATAACATGCAACAGGAAGATATACATAGATTTTTAATGAGAAATAAAATGATTCCATGAAAAATAAATTTTCTGTTGATCACTCTATCCATGATTGATCGAATAATAATGAGTTTATTTAATCGTCTTTTATGAGGGACACTGAAATCTAAAGATATTTAATATTTGACATTTTCCAGCGGATGCTCCCGTCAGTATTTTCAAATGAAAAAAAAAAACATGCAAGGCAAAATAAACATAGCGCCGTCACGTATTAATATTTCGATGTGTCAGTATTATTTGTAGGTGACGATAGACAGGAAACACACAGCTGGTCAGAAAAGCGTTGAAGGTCGACTGCCGCACAATGGGCGCAAGGTTACAGGGCAATAAAACACGCATGCACGTCCACAATCGTGCGGTTCCCAGCCTCCCATCCTGCACCGTCGGCACCGAACCGCCAATTTGACTCCGGGTGCTCGTCGTTTGATGTAGTTTTACGGTCAAAATGTAACTCCCTGTCGCAAAAAAGAGAAAGTAAATGAATCGTATACCTACATTGGCACATAACAGTTTGATGTGATTGGGAGTACACTATCGATGTAATTAATCTCATGGTTTAGCCTGCACTGGATATCTATATGCAGTACGAGAATTATACCGTGCTACCGAGACCTACCCGCACAAAATTTTACTCTGAGCTGAACATGCAGTGTAACTTATAGTAGTCATGAGTGGTGATGAATGAAAGGATATTGTTGTCGATATTGCCTGATAGGTGCATAAAAGAATAAACAATGAAAACACATAAATGAAAACGACAAAACGTAGTAGTCATGAGTGGTGATGAATGAAAGGATATTGTTGTCGATATTGCTTGATAAGTGAATATAGGTATGAATAAATAAAAAAATGAATAAAACGACACGTTATAGATAACTGAGCATAACAATTAGATAAGAAAAGAAACAAACAATGAATATATACATAATTAATATACAAACAAACAAACAAACAAACAAACAAACAAATGATTAAACCAAAATAGTAAGAATGGCTGTAGGGTATCTAGTATCTAAAGAAGGTTTGATTTCAACATGTAGTCGGTTTCAGGGAAATAGGAAGACAGATGGGGGTTGTCATTGCCTGTTAATTGTGATTTTCTTCAGCGGCTCAACAGCTCAGAGCAAAATCCATGATTTTACTTACTCTCCCAAAGTTTGTAGATCAGAGTTAAAGCAAAAGTCAATCATAAGTTACAAAGTATTGAAGTATTCAAAACAGTTACAGCATTTCTACTTCTTGGATAATCGTCACTGTCATTCTGTTTAATAGGACTCGATGCAGTCTCTGTCTACCAACAATTTCTGGACTGAGACTTAATTCACTTTTTTGCTGTATATGTGTATCTGTATCTTGTCTGTCTCTCTGCGGGGCATTTATATTCTGTAAAACAAAGAAAACAAACCTTTGAAATAGAAATACTGGCCTTCCTAACACATTGACTATTGTGTATAATATGCAATTTTATCGTTGACAAGCGAATTCTCCTCAAGGTTGAAACTCACAAATTGTTATCGAAGATCTCTGGACATTACACGTATGTAACCTGTGATAAAAATTTGGAACTCAAGATATCTCGACGTGATATATGGAATGCAGCACGAAACTGTATTTCACTATCAGAATAAAATGTCATCGCATTAGAGATAATAGGTAGTGGTGCTCTAAAGAGCACGACAGGATTGGCCCAGAATTTCGTTGCGAAAACCATAGCATAGAATGCGCATGCTCATATGTTTTCTCGATAAGGCGCGTTAAATAAAATTCTTTGTTAGCCGTCCGCATGCTGGTAGGTTTTCAGCGAAACACACATAACAAACAAACACAATGTTAACACTTTTACAAATAAAAATATTATTTTTCAAAGAGATAGCAAATAAAATTTAGCTTATGTTAATACACTCGTGTTTTTTGTCTGTGTTTGTTTTTTCCCCTTGCTGGCTGGTAGGTTTTTCAAAAATCCAAGGACGAAAACAAAGAATTTTTTTTAAATGGCCTAACAGCCTAGGCAAGGTACTGAATTTGTCAGTAGGAAAACAAAGAGTTTTGTTTTACCATAGAACCTGCCAAGAGTCCGTGGTTGTATATCCTGTTTTAGTAATTTGTGACATATACATACATCTTAATTTCACCATTGACGCCTGTTTCGAGACTCGTCCTTGCGAAGTCTTTCATACACGCTGTTTTTATTATAAGGTCAGAAAATAAACATGTAGAAATTAGTATTAATTATTTGTATAAGCCAAGATAGGATTTGTCAGAAAAAATGCTACTTTCCCAAGCTATAGAAAAAAATAGCAGTCGTCCCGCATGCCGACAACGTGTGCCCTTCGTATGTTCAATCTCCTGGTGAGCAAAGGAAGACCAAATTATATCTATGTACAAAAAACCTATACATTATTTAGAGTCCATTTACCGCTGCAGCAGAATGTGCACGTTTATGCCTTATCCTGCTTTTTGATTGACGTTTCCGCGCCAGAAGCGTTAAACTTTTGGCGTGTATTTCTCGTAATTGTGACATTTGTAATTGGACAAACAACGCCACAGGACGGAAACATCGGCGTGCGATTTCTCGCCCAAACAATTGTTGAAAATAATGAAAAGAAAGGGTGAAATACTTGGTTACATATACTACGCTACAGTGTCAAGGGCAGGGAAGAAACGTCATCGAGGAAATGAATGCTGTGGGAAGTTCAGGGTCTCCAAATCGAAGGTCTTCAGGTAGATAGATGAAGATGCCGCGTCATGTGGGCGCCAAACCACTACCGCAATTTTCCTGGGGTCTATAACCCTTCCCGCCAAAAGGCATATTGAGCGGCGATTTTTGTACTGACTTGGTTCCAGAAATTCAAGGTTGTTTTATTTTTGTGAAATGTCCAGTGAGGAAACCATCTCTGCCTTCCCGTTCATAGTTTAAAGACCAGGGGCGTTAGTCGCTTGTTTGTTTGTTTGCTAGTTTACTACGAAAATATATCAGGTGTCGAATAGTGAGAGTGAACTGCAAACATCGGCTATTCTTTTCAAAAGTGCGCCCAAATGCGTGAACGATCGGAGATTTCGCGGTCGTTTTTTATCAACAGTAGCTTGCAGTCGACTTACTTAAAAAACAAACCCTTTAAATGAGGGAAACACAAGTCATGTAGTTTCTAAGCATGAATAAAACAGCATATGATACATAGTAAAACTCAGCCGCCAGTTTGAGAACGTGCGCGAACTTGAAACACATTTTTCGATATTCGGTTGCTAAACCTAATTCTAGAAAACAGTCGGTCCTCTGCATGAGGTGGTACAAAATAATTATTTTTAGTCAAATTTGCAAATTTACAGGATACGCGAGTCGGTAGTCCATCATAGCGACGACCCTGACCGAACCGTACAGTTTTTAATCGAAATTTTCGTCGTCTGATGTGCATTTGATCACAGAATCTTCATTTGAAGCTTCTGTGATATTGCCATACTTTGAAACGCACTTGGCGTCAGTCTGGATAGATGTCGCCTTGATACTGTTAGTAGAGAAAGGCCAAGCGTAGAATGGGGTTGACATTGAATCGTGACGTCACCAAATCAGGTCGACTGTACTTTACTCGAGTTCATCACCCTTTGAGATTGAAAAGCGTCACGTGATATCGGTGTTCAGAACTGAGCATTGATCATACAAATTACGCCATGCACAATGACGAAATTTGGAAATCAGCCATGAATTCTCTAGAGGGGCTGGGGGAGGAGGGAGGGACGCGGGCCTCGAAAGTGACTAGCTCAATTTTTCCCAGTGTTTATGTAGCGTGTCTGTTATTTTATGCAAATACATTGCAACGACGAAATAGACCAATTCAGGATTTTCAAGTAGTCATGTGCACATGCGCACTAGTCCACACAGTACACGCTCCGTCGCAGACATCCGGACACTGAGAGCAACTTGGCTCAGGAAAAGAAATAAATAAATACATTTCCGTGAGCTGTTTTCTACTGATTCTATCCATTTTTAGAGTTTTTTGGCCATCGTTAGTAAACAAAACAGGCATGGAAGAGAGCCCGCGGGACTGATTCTGAACAATAAACCGGAAAACAGACTCGTCGAAAACATCTTTCATATCGTCCACGTTGGTTTGCTGAAGCCTTTTCTTCACTCTCTTTTTACGGCGTAATGTTAACAACCCCTGGCGGCTTTCACAGAGAATGTTTAGTACGTCAGTTATGCAATCATAAGCGATAAATATCTGTCTAACGATGCCCTCGCTTTTGCTGTTGTGAAACGACACATTGATTTATTTCCGAAATAAGCGATGTATCTCGAACAAAGAGTAAGTGGGTCGCACAAAGATAGTTTGACGTCATCCGTCTGAGAGGTGATATTTTTACCTCTGAAACTTCTTTGCGTACAGGACTTACTGTCGCCGAAATTTTTCGTCCCAGGATAGTAGAGTGTGTATCATACTAACTCGAGAGCGCAATTAACAGATGGAGGACGACGAGTGACCTGTAATCACTAGTAACCTTGACGATTAAAATGTTTTTATACGTCACGGTGAATTATACTATCGGTCAGGGTGACCCTTCGCTTTGTAACAAAACACCCGTACAAGAGCGCGATAAGACGCTCTACTGAGCATGGTGGGTGCCGTGCTTGTCAAGAATATTTTTCCGAAAAGTTGCGTCCAGGCTCAGATCGATATTGCACAGCCATGTAGAACGTTGACACTCGCGACTCGCTCTGTTGTTGAAAGATACTCGTGACATGCAGCAGGCGACGCGAGTCATGAACTTCCAAGAAGTCGCGCGGGCTGTACACTTTCAAGGAGTAAAACCGCGCCTGCTCGAAGCGATAAAAATGGTCTGAAATTAAAAAGAAAAAGAAAACAATAACAAAGACAGGTTCAAGTTTGGTATGGATAGGTTACGTTCAGCCATGCATGTTTCAAAGAAACCTTGGAAAATCTGAGCGACAGATAATGACGACCTTGCTCAAGCAGGAAAGCGTGAGAGAGGACTACAATGCCATTCACCTGCATTGTTCAACGGTAGTCGTAATCATGGAGCTCCATGTCGTAATGGACAAAAATTGATGTGCATCTACCGACGCATTCCAACAACTGGATGCCTTTCGACGTCTCAAAACAGACGTTTTTCGCCAACAATCTGCAGAGTTCGCAAAGTCAGTAAAAGTTGCCCGGGGAGTAATTTTCAGAAACAAAAAACGACTTTCGCTCATGGACGCACACAACCACAAAAATACTCGTAACATTGAAATGAACAGATCGAAACTAATTTGTGCAGGTGGGTTACGTAATGACCTTATGACCTTTGCCAAATGGAATGTATTAATTGCGTGC
Source organism: Ptychodera flava (assembly GCF_041260155.1). Classification (NCBI taxonomy): domain Eukaryota; kingdom Metazoa; phylum Hemichordata; class Enteropneusta; family Ptychoderidae; genus Ptychodera; species Ptychodera flava. The sequence continues at coordinate 25,676,997 of NC_091934.1, read as the reverse complement.
GCATAACACACCGAGCTCAGAAAATGAGCCGAGGGTATCATGCAGAGTTCAACTATCACGTGACCAACGCAAGAAGGGTAACGCCCTGGCAACAAAAAAAGGGGCACGGAAAAGTAAAGGACGAAAAACACTCAATGTGAAAGAAGGTCAAATGGAATGTCAATGGATAACACAACGTGCGTGGAGGTGAACTTGACTTACTCTGTGACGTATCGACGACAAATTTCCCACATCCTTATTTGGAAAATATCTGGTCCTGTTTTTCAGGGAGGGCTGGGAGAGGGTAAAAGATTTAAGATTGTATAATATCAGCTTAGTAACTGAATTGTGTTTCACAAAGCCATTTACTTTCTCGACAACACGGCTGTTTCATGTCGCACAGAAGTTAGTTTATGACACGCGTACGTAGCATCGTATTTTCGGAGGAGCTCGTTACGCTCAAGCGCTTGCTCCCGCTACCACAAACGACGCATTTAAGAAAGAAATGTCAACATAGTGACATTTCAAGACTATTACGCTATTACATTTATATACGTGTAATAACTCGGACTATTCGTATCATAGTGTGTATTTATATTTGCACTGACTGATATTCCAGCCCATCTTTATCTCCGTGTTTGCAGCCTTTTCATGTTAACTTACATGCAATATTTTTGTTCGGCGTTTAAATTGTGTACGAGCGTCGACATTGTACGAAGTACTGAAATAATATCAATTTTATTCAAGTGTCCAGGTTCGTTTCCCTTTTAAATTAGCCATACCAGAAAATACTGCGATAACTTTGTTTACCCGCCATCGCTAAGCTTTAGCTAGGAAAATATGAACAGGTTAAAAACCTAACTTTTTTTTTCACAAATTCTCACTCTAATAAAACTCATCACGCAATTGAGATGACGCATTCATAACTTGAATGCATTCCTGGTTGTCACTTTTTGTCGTTTAGTAATTCGCGCGTTTTTTAATCAAGGTCTATGGTAGTATACGCGCGACAGTTAGCAGAATGCGACCGAAACCGTTAACACTTTACTTCGACGGTGATCACTGCTCGAAAAAGCCCAACCCGCCCACCTGACAAAAAAAACTGAAGGATCGCGCTGCTCGCGGCAGTACAGCATGTCATACAGGGGTCAAGACTCGGAAGTGACGAGTGACCTCTTCACTTCTCCTCAGGGTCACGCAAAGGAGAAGATTCTATCCATTAAAGCAAATTAGCGTTGGCCATGAAGCAAGTGTTAGCGATTGATAACAAACTGATTGCACTTCTATTATGAAGTCTTCAATAAAAAACCTTGTATTTGATAGACAAGGTAATAATATATTGAGCTGAATTTCCATCTTATCTTGAGAGCTTCGCTTTAGCGTACCTTCTGATAAAAGAGCTACGGTGCCAATTAATATCTGGCCATTTCTATATGTATTTCTGTATGTATTTCTGTATGTATTTCTGTATGTATTTCTGTATTTCTGTATTTCTGTATGTATGTATGTATGTATTTCTGTATTTCTGTATTTCTGTATTTCTGTATGTATGTATGTATGTATGTATGTATGTATGTATGTATGTATGTATGTGCGTACGTACGTTTTGTACATACGTACATATTTATGTGTACGTAAGCGGAATGTACATAGATGGGTCTATGGGTATGTAAGTAACTTTCCATTTAAGATACTATGGATGTAACATAAGCTTTTGAAGGTAGTTTTACTAATTTGTTTTACGTGAGAAATGCATCTTCTCATTCCTCTTCCTGGTTCACACTTTGTGATGACATGTCGGGTCCAAAATTCGCTTTTAACAACAAACTGTTTTTCACTAATAGAATAAAATTATGGAAAATACATAATAAATTACAGCTAATAGAGCTTTAAAACATATTCATGTTGGTAGCCTTCGTGTTCAAGCGTTGTTCTTCCCGATCAGATTCGTGTCTTCACGTCAGCTAACATATCAATGAATATGATGCGAGGAATTTCATACACAGTTGAGCCGGTTGTCCGGTTTACGGTATTTTAGGGCGACCCTGATCGAAGCTTATTGTAACAATGATTTGTGACCGCTTTCTTTAAAATTTCGGGGGTTGGAGGATATTGGTTCTAGTCCCGCATTTTAATTTGCATTTCCATAGATTTCATATAGATGGCTGTATCTCTGCTGCAAACGAACAACAATATAGGATTAAATTAAAACCCTGCATCCCTGAATCGAGGGGGGGGGGGGGGGTCACTGATCTTATTATGTCAACAAGTAACGGCATGATGATGTGACCTTCACGGTGACCTTTGTCAGAGTTTTGTAATGCTACTGTAACACCTAATCGAGCTAGTTCTTTCAGCTTAGATTCTTCCGACCTTGTCTTGGAATTGCGATGAATACCTCTCACTGAAAGAAGGTGAAGCTATTTTTTGTTTGGTTGTCTTTCATATTGGCCGTGACAACTTGAAAAAAACTTTTATAAAATTGCGGTTGGTTATTTCGAAAATTTTGAAAAGATGCCTAGTGTATATTTTAGCAATCATTACGGGAGTGATGCAGGAACGAGTATATTCGTAAATTGCTCCTTTAGTGGTAGTCTTCCATATTCCAACGATTAACTACCTTTCACTCAGATTTCCCGCCTAAATTTACGAACAGAAATTTGTGTCGTTTGGTATATTTCCCCGGACATCCGTCTACTTTGGACTGATTATATTTTGGCTTTCTTCCATATTAGCAGATTTTTAATAAAAACTGAGACACAAGACTGATTACTACGGCAGATTTTCATGGCGGCTCTTTTAAATTTCTCGATCTCAAGTGAAAATGGGCATATCTCACATGACATTGTGCGCACCCCTGCAACATCGGGCAAACGTGATGGCCGCCAGGGAGCACGTCACCTACCCTGTTGCGAGCAGCTGTTGCGTGGGTTCCTCTGTTCATTGGTTTTACACCGCCACCGGATCCATGGAGAAATCACAACCTTGAAACAACAAAAGTTATGAAACGCGGATAACTTCTTCGTATTTGCCAGAACCTTGGTGGCGATCTTGACATATTCTAGGCGCAGATGGTATGGTTCCAATTTATGTTGAGTGAGGCAATTGTTCTCGCTTGTTTGGCTTTTGGTAAAAGAACATCTTTGGCCTAGAATTTGCTTCTCCAATTTCATCGCGATAGTGACGCTGCGGGACATTCATGAGTCCTTTTGTCCAAAAAATCGAACGTTGAAGTTTTCAATATCAGAAATTTAAAGTTATCACATAGTTTCCCACTGATTGAACAAACCTGTATATATACATATTACATTTTAATTCAATCCCGTTATAATTTCGTCTTTGATTTAGGAACATTTGATCTGAACAGATACGCAATATCATTAAATAACGGAAAACAAATGCTATGTGCGAGAAAGAAAAATGGTGGAACAAGCCCTGGGGAGAGATATTCGGACGTTCAAACTGTTACAATACGTGTAAGGTCTACCACTTACGGGGTTATTTTCAAGCTCACTGAGTAAATAAATTTATCGCAGGCTTATTTTCGTGAAAATTGAAAATTTTATTTCTTCCCTTTGAGTTAACACAGGAATGGTAGCCATTTTGAATTTCAATTGTCGGTATACAAACGCTGTGTTGCTTCTCTTGGACAAAATTTTCCACGGTGACCCCTGATTTTTATCCTTGATTTCAAAAGGGGATGGATTAAGTTTTCCTGAGGAAAGTCCTAGCACGAGTTTAAGTCTGTCAATGAAATATCAATAAACTTCATGGCCGGTTGTCCGCGTTCCCTTTCATCCTGACTTACGCGCATATCAACGTCGGTCCTTTTTCTTGGCGGCAGTGTGGAAGTGTCCGAGTCTCAACTTCCAACATTTGTGGTGACAGTCTTTCCATCGGCATGCAGGCGAGAAACAAACAGGAAACACTGCCGTACCAGGCCCCATATTGCAATCTCTTGACAACCTGACTGAATTCACAATTGACACCCCACTGTAAAAATCCTCGACACAACCGAATTCGGATTGTGCGTGTCCCATTTTTCTCTATCATTTATGTATTCATTTTTTTTCAAATCTTATTAGGCCTAAATGTCTCTAAACCTGGTCAAATATATCAAGTATTTGACGAAGATCAAACGGGTGAAATCTAAAATTGGGTTTGCTAATTCCATGGTAGCTTGTGTAGCATCTGAGTCCATGGTTTACTTGCCTAGACAAAGTAAAATACGGTTCTTCAAACGTTCATCTGTCTGATGCATTCGCGAGACAGCGAACATGGACGGAAAACCATGAATATCGTATGGTAACACAGACAGCGCACGGCGGGCGCGCGGCGTCAAATTTACCGTTCGGACGGAATAGTTAGATGCGAGGAAGTCAAGAAGTTTTGTCGCAGATGATTAGTTAACAAAAGTTGCTTGTTCTATGTGATCGGGCTTTGCTCGGGTTATTTCATCTGTCGCGTGCCTAAGTTATTTAGTCCAAATGTTGGCCTACATGGTGTGAGGGAAAATATTGCCGAAGGTTCTTTGTGTGGCTCCAACAGTAAAGCGAACAGATTTGCGCATGCGCACATAGTAGAGGCGGCCAAGGCGCAAAAAGTAGCTCACAAAAACAGATCGGCGACTCCCCTTGATTGAATAAACAATAACTTCATCAGAAAAATAGATTAGTTTTTAGATTTTACTTTACTTCACCATAGAGTTGAGAATAACTTGGCCTTCTAAACGTCTCCAACACAGTAACTGACCGCGTTGTAACTTTTTTCGTACTCAGCACTAATAAAGGCAAGGCCGCATTTGCTCCCTTGCAAACATTCGGTCATGAGTACATTTGGTTTGCAAAATTTGTGACAAATTTTTTTTTTTTGTAAAATAAAGGATCGGGCGAAAATGCTGTTCAAACCAAATAAGTACGAACCAACAACAGCGGATAAAGTTGCGAGACTTGTGCGGGTTGGGATAAGTGACTCGGAAACGTACCCTGACTTGGAACGGCTGAAGTTACCGCAGCCTTTGTGCATCACGGTACCGAGTGGTATCATAACTGAGTTTCACTTGCACCGTATTTTTGTAGTGGGTCCCTCCATCGTACGCATAAATAATTACGAGTAGTCAGTCGACGGGAAATGGCCGGTCCTGCCGTTTCCCCCATACAGCAAATGTCCGCTTGAGTGGCTTTTTGATCGAAGTGCCGCCCTTCAATGGCCAGGTTACAAGAACAGGAAGGGGGAAAAACACTGCAAAATCTTCAGCCCCGCTCGTACGTACGGTAGCCTTCATCGCCAGTATTGATGGGTTTTGTTTACAATAACCGCCGAGAGGACCGTTAAGAACTGAAGCTGCCTTACATTCACAACTTATCTTGCTCTATCGCTTCTAACTAAATGTAGACAAATCGAACATCAGGATTGACATCTCCACGTTTTATATGAGATAAGGACATTAGTTAGATTTTCATTGTATATAAATTGATCCTTATTCACAGCCTAACTTTTCAGATTCTTACAGATGGTTCATCAACTCATCAACTTATCAAAAAGCATGGTACAAGCAATTCTTGTTTGTTTCACGATCCCATTGTCTCTTTCTCCAAAAAAAAAAAAAAACCCCGCAAAACAAAAGAACAAACAAAATACACTGCTGATGTACAAAGACTTGGAACTAGCAAAATATATTAGTTAGGTGTACCGAACGTGTTGACAGTAAGCGTGCAGGATCTTGTCACACTACTGCAGCCCACTCCTTGCCGGGCAGAAAACACCTTGGTCCCAGCATGCAACGGTAATCGAACTTTAACCTTGACGGAGCTGACCAGTTGTTCATAAACATGACGTCCTCCACAATCACGTCCACATAATTATTGCGCAACGGCCAGCAAGGACCAAATCAGAATAACAAGGGAATCCCGCCACGCCGTTTTCTATGCTCGAAGTGAACACAATCTCCCGCCAAATATTGAAGTGTCCCATAGAACGTTTCTCGCCGAGAAAGCAAACAAAATTGCAAAGTGTAAATAAAAATAAAAAATATATAAACACCGTTTTGTGATATACAGCTCGATTCAAATCAATCACTTGCTGTAGGATATCAACATTTACCGGTTAGTGTAAAGTTCAGTAAATTAAATAATTGATTTGCGATATTTTTCTGCAGATGAAGTAAAAAAAAATACAAAAAAAACCCATAGGTTTTGAAGACCAGAAATGCTCCATGTAAATAGGAATGCCAGTCGCGGTTCTACCTTTCCCAACGAAAGCGAATAAACTGTATCAATGCCAATAGAAAGGTCACGCGAATTCTGCATGTGACGTCACTGATATCAAATTGCATATTCATGAGCTTTGGGTTCAAAAGTTCAGTCACAAACCGAACTGGCACAGGATCAGGAGGCCGGCCTTGCGTTGCGTCATTAGCATCAATAATATATGCTGGGCAACCGCTCATCACGTTCCGAGCCAGCGGATCCGACCCCCTATGCCGAGATAAAATCCCGTGAGAGGGAGAACACAATAGATTGTTGTCTGGTAGAGAGTAACCTAAGGGGTCTTGATTTGAACCTATATATGTAGGAAGAAACTAAAGAAGCTTGTCAATGTTATACTGTCACGGATAAGAATCCCACCTCACGATATTGGAAAGTACTATACGCGAAAAAGTACTGGGGAATTAACCCTCACTCACAAACCGTTGTAACTGTGCGATTACAAGCTTTATTTGCCATTCGGGGAAGAACACCGCGATTATAAGGTAGGTTTCGAGTCTTTGGATAATTTTTCGTTCAATAAGTTTTGTTAGTTTGTGCGTGCAAGGCGAGCACAAATATTAAGAACTTACTTTTTTAGGGGGGACGATTTGGGAAATATTTGGCGCTTTTGTCAACGTCGCGTGTCTCTGCTTCCAAGCAAACTGGACGTCACCAGAAAGGGTTGGGCGCTGTCACGTCTCGTGTTGGCTTCCTGCACCGTTCGAAGCCCTTTGCCTGTCAATACCATAGCTTAGTCACACGCTCACTTGTTTGTGTACGTGCGTGTAGTGGCAGCGTGAATGGTTGATTAAAAAGTTGGTGAACAGGAAATGGCGAGATCATTGGGTAAGGAGTGAAAGCTGTAGAAATCCTTGATTTCCTCGGTTGGGAGAGGAGAAGCGTACTGATCGAGATGAGAGAGACTATCACAGAAAAGCTCAGTGAAGAACATTCTGTTGACTTCTTTTCTTCCAAATGCCATTGTACTTTTAAGTGTGTGAGCTGCAATACACTACTATCAGCTACGCTATGTACTTGTCTCACAACTCTGCGATGTGGAATTTTGGGAAACGCTTTCACACTGGCGCGTGCGGGAACGAACGTACAACGACTTTGCAATTGGAGGTCATCGCAAGGAAATCCGCCTGAACGCTCTGTTTTGCAACTTCTATAACGGTGTTTATTGACTCAATGACCAGATGTAAACGTGACCGAATTTCTTCTCCATTGTGAACTGTCCTTCAACCTTAAAATCACCGGACTTTTTCATATGCCAGCCGATAGAGGGCGCCCGACCAGATGCACTCCTCTTCAGCTGGTGTGAGAGCGCTCGCATCGTAAGTCGCGATCGCGTTCAATACCCTAGCCTCCTGGACAAAAAATATTTGCCGACTCTTTCCATTCGTCCGGGTTAACTTTAAGTTTCTCTATTTCAAAAGTAATGGATTTTCCTGTATTTGGACGGTGACATAATGACCAGTTTCGCGACCTCATGCTAGTTCGAAAACTTAAGTCAGAGCTTAGTTACTTTTTCAAATTTGTGATTTATATTTTTTTCGTACGTTGTTTTACAATTTGTATTTGACATTTTGGTCAGATAGCGATTTTTTAAGGTAAAACAAACATTATAGGGAAGGCGTCATGTGTTCTTGTTCAATGGCTGCGCAACGGTCCCTCCGTGACTGCTTCCACAACGCGACGACGTAAAATTTCCGTGCGAGGCAGCCTACAGGGAGGCTATATATTCACAGCGTCTGCGCTGTTTGTCCACAATTACTACGGCTGGTTGGCCACATGGAAGAAAGCAGTGGTTCTCATCGATTTAATTGATTAAAAAACGATTCGAATCGTGCATCACATGTGGCGGGCACGCGTTCTCGTAATTAGTGGCTGTTGTTGTACGTCGCATCCCGTCTGGCAACAATCGGTGTTATGTAAGCTTGTCTGGTTCGCAGTACTATTTTCGCATTGTTCAGTTTAAGTTCAGTTAATAAGCCCTCGCACACTTGTTGGAGTCACTAGTCACCATGATTTCTCCCAAGTACTAGCGGCCGCGGATGGAACTTGTCATACAATCGGCAGACTCTTCTGAGCAGACGGGCTACCCCGCACCGTATCGTCCGTCGTCGGCACTGTCTTAACGCGAGGAAGGGACGTGATCCAAATGTGTAGCTCAGGTAGGTGATGTACAGCCGCCATTGCAAGAGGTGGCCGGCTCGCCGTGAACTGCTTCAAAGACCCTGGCGACCGTTTAACCACCCTAGGATATTTTCGGTATAACATGGACAGGTTTTCGGCCAGGAGTCTTTAACTATAACAAGTACGATTGAAATATAACGGTCATGATTTCGAAAACCATAATTTCGTAAAAGTCTGGTCTACCTGATGATGTTGACGCTGGGGAAAGGGGGGGGGGATGTTATATCGTATAGGTCCGTTGAACTTTCCGTCCATGGTGTTTTTTAAAATCTCTTCGATATAAAGAGTCACTCATTTTAGACGTAGGTGTCAAAACTGTCTGCCTGTAACTTCATATCGGTGTGCGGTATCGGGACAAAGGTAAACACCGCTGAAGGGGTTGGTGTGAGTCTCTCGTGCCCGCAAGCGCAAGGCAGTCACGTGAAGTTCATGCGGTGACCAGCCAACGTCGGGCGGTTCGAACGAAATCGAAACTGGTGGTGTTAATAGATCGCCGAATTCAGAAGAAGTGCCCGTGAAATGCCGTGAAATTTCGGAAATATAAGTGTCATGTCGTCGTAGCGGGAATAAAAAACCATACACTACCATTTGATTCATCCGCGACGTGTTTCGGCTTCCGACTTTAGTAACTAAAAACAAAAATACGGGGCATGTGTTAATGGATCCACAAATAGGAAACGAGACGTTTTCATTTCAACAAACATAGATCGATCGCGGGGGTAAAAAAAACTCCACCAAATACCTAACGAAGTGACATGTCGGAAAGTTTAGACACAGCGTTTGTGTCCACAGACGAAAGAAACGGAAAGTTAAATTTGGCATTATCATCTGAACCGTCCCCAATCCCGTCCTTGGCTGCAAATTTATGCAAATTCATTTAGCAGACAGAATTACGTAACTTTGTCTACTTGTGTAGGGAGACGGGGAGGCCGAGACATCCTTGTAACAGAGTGGCATCTCACTGAATGAAATCTGTAACAGTCTACGATAGCAGCGCGGTACAACGAATATCACGCCCCATTGCATATAGGCTTAGCAGTGCCTGACATAGCGTAGTCCACCAGTCGGTAATGGTTGAGATATACACCCATATCTAGTTCTGTATAAGTGTATTCACAGTTACACCGTCAATGATTTGCAGTTCATTGTCATCCGCATACACTGTCACGTCTTCGAAAGGCAACGGTCTCCAATAGACCCTTCCTTCACTACATGCAAGATCGAGTGGGGGCGATGCTGTCGCCGTCAGCCACAACGGCGGCAGCGCGGGGCGATTGGTACTTTGAAGAGCGCCGTCCCGACTGTGGGCGCTACCACGCCCACTTTCACTCGCCGCCGCTCTTGTCAACTTATAAGGTCTCTGACATTCGGAGGAGGAGAACAATGTGTTTTGATTGAAAGATGGCCGATAAAATGCCTCTTCTCCAATTACCAAGCTCTCCGGTATCTTCTAGCCGGTCTGTATCTTAACAATGCTAAAGGATGACCATTAGATCTTGGGAGGGGGGGTGGTCACAATGAAATTGTGAAAATTTTTTTTTTACTATTGTAAATTTCTGAAATTTTTTTTTTCCAATTGAGATTAGCTGTGCAAATTTTTTTTTTCAGGGTAAATTTTCAGATTTATAATTTTTTTTTAGTTCGTCGCTGTCTGAAGATAAAGAGGGCAAAGATGTGGTGCCAAGCACCACAAGCGGCCACGCAAGCGGTCACGGGGGGGGGGGGGGGGGGGGAGTCAGGAGAGGGGTGTCCCCTGCTGCTGTTGGAGCTTTTGAAAATAGAGATTAAAATGGTGTTATTTGGTGGCACCTGGGGAGTATTTTTGCGGGGGAGGTCAGGAGGGGGTGTCCCCCTCCTGCCGTTGGAGCTTTTGAAAAATAGAGATTGAAATGGTGTTATTTGGTGGCACTTGGGGAGTATTTTTGCGGGGGGAGGTAAGGAGGTGGTGTCCCCCTCCTGCCGTTAGAGCTTTTGAAAAAAAGATATTAAAATGGTGTTATTTGGTGGCACTTGGGGAGTATTTTTGCGGGGGGGGGGGGGAGGGATGGTCAGGAGGGGTGTCCCCTCCTGCCGTTGGAGCTTTTGAAAAATAGAGATTAAAATGGTGTTATTTGGTGGCACTTGGGGAGTATTTTTGCGGGGGGGGAGGGATGGTCAGGAGGGGGTGTCCCCTCCTGCCGTTGGAGCTTTTGAAAAATAGAGATTAAAATGGTGTTATTTGGTGGCACCTGGGAGTATTTTGCGGGGGGGGGGGGGGGGATGGTCAGGAGGGGGTGTCCCCCTCCTGCCGTTGGAGCTTTTGAAAAATAGAGATAAAAATGGTGTTATTTGGTGGCACTTGGGGAGCATTTTTTTGGATTACACATCTTCCTCTGAAACATGGTCTTCTTGCTCCTCAGTAGCTTCCTATAGTTTTGAAAATTGACTATTTTGGTTTCCTGGCTTCCCTTTCTACTGCGTGGTGAAATGCCTACATTCACCCCACCAAAACATGCATATCTCATGATTTACAATTGATTTTGACAAGCTGAGAAGCTAAAATAAGCTAAATAATATAGTTAAATTTGCATATTTGTGTTTTTAGAGCAATTTGTTGCCCTTTTTTGATCAAAACATCTATTTCTCTGTAGCAGCATGTCCAAATTGATTGGATGTGTATAGATGTGTTGAAATTTCAATATTTGTCTTTTTAGGGCAATTTATGCCATTCATGGTCAAAAAATCTGTATTCTCTGAAAGGGTTGTCAATTTCTTTGAAATTTGCTACACAAAAACGATATTCATGCAGATTTATTCAGTATTTGCTATCGAGAAACTTTCAAAGTTCAACCTTTTGTGTGTTTTTGTGTTGGGATTTGTTGGATAGATGGCATTCTACGTAGTGTATTGTTGAATGTTAAAACATGTGTTGCTGTTGTTTTTTGAGGCTGTTTTTTGAGAAAAAAGAATTGAAAATGCCTTTTTAAAAGCAAAATAATACATAATGACTTGATATGTTGTTTTATCATTATTGACGTGTTTCTACTTGTTCACCCATTCTTGCATTCAATCATTGCAATAAAATGCTGTGAAAAAAAATGAAACTGATGTGGCCTGCATCTGTTTACCTTGATCTTAAAAGGCAAATACAACTTTCTGTCTTGACAACCATACCATAGTTTCAATGTTTTACCTAGTGTACCTGCTTGGTTTGTACGCAGGAAACAAGTAGAAAACAGGCTCTATAATTTCATAATTTTCAAGTGATCAGAATACAAAAGTCCTGAAAAGATAAGATAAGTACAACTTCCAGTATAAGGGATACAGTCACTCTAAATGTATAAATTAAAATTAAAAATGTGCCGGGAGGATGTACTAAAAAATACAGAAAGTTGCTTTCTGTTGGTAAAATCTAAAAAAAATTCAAAATTTTAAAGACTTTTGCAGATTTTTTTTTATGCCTTTGTCTTCTTATTTATTTTTTTTTATTTTGCAAACTAGTTTGAAAATTTTTTTTTTCCTACTTTCTGCTCTGAAAATTTTTTTTTTCTGTTTTGACCACCCCCCTCCCAAGATCTAATGGTCCGTCCCTTAACAATGCTTAACGCTTATCATTGAAATCCGCGCGGCGCGGATGTGATTGTCATATTTTCGGCGGCGCTTCTGCGACTGCGTACTGACGACAATGTCATCACGTACTTTTACTGCCATCAGAGACTGTTTCCATGGAGACGAAGTCGTGGCGGAAAAAAAGGGTAATTAGCTGACGCGTGTTCGTCGCGCATCTACCACAATGAAAGTGATAAATATGAAGCCTTCGATAAGTACGCCAAGAAATCGAGGATGCACCAAGCGGGAGCTTGCATAAGTCTGGAACGAGGTCGCCTGATGGGGAAACTTTTTTTTTCAGAACCATCCACTTGCCCAACGCGAATAAAACTTATGTAAAGTACCGTGCCGAATCCTTGTATTACCCAAGTAATGTTATATGATATATTATTTCGACAGCGTTTTTCGTCCAGTATCTGAATTTTTTGTATCTTTTGTGCTCTTTCAGAATTCACCAAGATGTTTGCGGAGCGAAATGAAATGGACTGCTCGGAGAGCAACAACGACAATATGTGCAAAACGAGTCTTCTCGGCAACCTGCTGGCCGACACGGCAACTGGACACACTCTCTCTGTCCCTCTGCCCGAGCGATCGAGGGACAAGCATAATGTCACAGTCAGGCTCTCGGACGCTTCTCTGGACCAGCTGAACTCAAAACTCGCCGTGTGGCTCATACGAGCCGTCCAGTTTACCAAATCCCTGCCGGTTTTCTCAAAACTCAACACACACGACCAGCTTGTGCTCTTGAACTCCTCTTGGAAAGAACTTGTTATGCTCTACATGGCCGAGGAGCACATGGAGTTCTCAGTTGAAGAGAACGAACCAAGTGAAAACAGTACTGCCTATCAGTTGTTTTCTGAGGGGCACCCAACTCTCAAATCTGTCGAACAATTCAGGTTTGCCCTTCAGAGGTGCAGCAATATGAACCCAGACTTAAAAGAATTTGCGTACCTTCGGAAAGTTGCTGTTCTCAACTCTGGTAAGTTCAGAAAAAAAATTAAACCTCGTATGTTGTAACTCCACCTTTACTATCAGGTGCTTCAAAATCGTAATTTAAAAAAAATCAAAACTCGAATTAAAGTCCACGGCTAATTTTTACATTTGAATTAATTTTTTTATGTGATTGAAACGAAAAAATTAATCGTCACTGCCAGCTGAATACGCCAACAGTCACAAAAACAAAGTCTTATGAGGCATACATTTTTTTTCGGTGTTAACATTTTTCGACTGGTGATACTCCAGCAAGTCTTTCCCTTCCCGCCGGATTAAAACAGTCGAATCGAAATTCATCCGGCGGGGCGTAAGCAAGAAATGAACTCCGTTTTATTTAGCTTCTGTTTAATCAATAATTCCATATTCTTTTTTTGTCTGCAGAGGTTCGAGGCCTGCACGACGTCGCTGCTGTAGAGGAGGCTTGCGAAGCAACTCAAACGTCGCTCATGGAGTATCTCTCGGTGCGCTATCCCCACAACCAACTTCGGCTGTCACACGTACTGCTGCTCCTCCCCAGCGTGCGAGGCTACCCGGCCAAGATCTTTGAGAACCTCTTCTACAAACACCTCATCGGAGACACGACGATAGACAGCATCCTCCTGGAGCTTCTTCAGTAACCTTTGAACTGTTGACTTTATGAAACCTCTGAACTGAAATCTACTACCCCTCATGAAAAAGGGGGTTGTATAATTATTTATTGCACTTGACAATTGTGTACTGGACCAAGCGTTTATCGACGTTGGTGTCATGGCAACCGAAGCGAAAGAAGGCAACTGATTGGCTGTCGTAGCTTGCCTGGCGTGGAACAGCCGGTAGAAACGTCACAAACTTTCATGTCAAATGGCAACTGAACATTGTCAACAGTTTTTTTAACAGGCTTCTCTGAGACACAAAACAAGGATTTTCAGATTCGTCAGAAATTCACATCATAATACAAATAACAAAATCAAACCATATCGTATCTTTCAACAAACTTAATGAAAAAAGAAAAGTTGTACAAATGATTTATGAAAAATGTATGATATTTACACATGGTGCCATACCTTTCCAAGACACACGTTTCTTGCTTATCATTGTGAAGGTGTCTCATCACTGCCACTCTGTGTCCCCCATAAAAGTAAAATGGAACAGACTCTCTTTTTCAATTCAGACTAATTTATTTGATAATGGGGGACATTTTACGGATGGAGGTACAAACATTTTGATAGTAATACTACATACAATAACTTCATCAAAATAACACAAAAATCTCAGCATTTACTTCATAATTTATAGTTTTTTATATAAAAAAAGCAACAAAAACAATCATTTTTGTCCTTCGATGGTTGTCATGGTACCTAGAAAAGGAAGAAAAAAATACATTTTGTAAGTGTGCAAGTTATCGAATGAACACGAACAAACTCAGGATCTTTTCAAAAAAGGCATGGTTGACTGTTCATCAATAGCTTTTTTATATATATGACGACTCGATATTGTCAATTTTCTGAGAAATAAGTAAATTTGTCATATTTCAAGATTTACAGAGAGTTTTTACTTAAAATATGGTTGCATTGTTCCATATATTCCTCATTGGGTTTTTGTTTAGAAAAAAAAACGACAATTTTTTCTGTCAGTTTGTTGGCTTTCATGCTGGCCTCGCTGTGCGATGGACGGTCAACGGTCCTTAGTTTGATCGCGGTCTTCATAGAGTATGTTTGACACGAACATAGAGGATAGTTGAAAAATTAAATAAAGGAGAACGACAGGGTATGAATTTGGCAGATGAACGCATCAACTTTTCAACTCCACACATATCACGACTTTCAAAACTTTGAAAAAAAAACTTTCCGGCTCAAGCTTTGGTACTGGAGACCAAATATTTCAGCTGAAAAACTGACAGAATAATTTTTTTCAGTGCTGGAAATATATGCCAGTAGATTTTTTAGGAGCAACTAACAAAAAATGCAACTCACAACAAGAAAATTATTTCAAAAATTCATCCAAAAAATATAACCACTCCGTCAACATGATCTTGCCATTCAAACGAAAATTCACCCAAGCCTTACAATCACACCAGTGTTTGACTTGGTGCGATTCAAGTATTCCTGACAAACTTCAATCATCTCTCACACTGAATTCTGCTTTAGCATAAATCAAATTACCTGATAAGTCAACGTTTTCTGCGAAAAAACCTCAAAGAGTTAGTCATTTATTTAAATATATTTATTTGCTCTTCAGAGCTATATTTTGAACTTTCACAAGGTTTTTCAAGTATTTCCAATTTTCTTTTTTTGTTGTTTGAGAACACCTATTTTGTATTGCGTATTTTTTTCTTTTTTGAAAGATGTACAACTGCACGGAAGTTGCTTTAATTTCATAGTTACTTTTGCCTTCACTTGGGATCAGTTTGATTAATTGTATATCCGGAAGAGGTGAGGGGGAAAGGTGTTACACTCTGAGTTTTCACCCCCTCCGAGTTTGGCAAAATGAAGGCTGTAACTAGGAGAGCCAAGGGAGTGTGCAACGTGAATGGAAAAGCGTAATCAAATCCACCTTCAGCCAGAGAGTGTCTATACTTGCTCATTATGAATTCAAAAAAACCCAACACAATTATGATAATAATGGCTTCTGATTTATAGGACCAAAGTCATTACTAAAAGGCAAAATTTACCACCTTGCTGACTGGGAGATAACTATCACGACCACAAAAAGAAACCGCCAAAAAGGCACAGGTGAGCAGATGATCAAAAACATGATTTTTTTATCCAAGGGTAAAATTTACGGCTTTGCAAGTCATAGCCCACACTCCCTTCGGCTGTCTAGCCACAAGTTGTTACAGCCCCAGTATATCGTGTACACTGTGACTGGTTCATCCAAACTCTGTGAAAACCAGCAGGCAATTACTGGAAAAGCGTTGGGAGACACAAATGTTATCTTTCTTTTGAAGCATACTGGGATACTTCATCATAATATATGTATGTCAGAGCACCTGTAACCCCAAGTTCAAAATGGTCACATTCAGAGCTAGCAGATGGGCTGATTCGCTCGTATGTCACACATCACAAGTTGCCGCAATAGTCTTGACATCAGCACTGCCTGTCTGTATGCTGATGTGGCCCCACAGTGCTACTGTCCATTGTGATGGTTGGGTAGAGTGTAAAGGGAGACCAGTTTATGTATTGTTAATTTTTTTTCTCAGCAAGCACTTAAAAAGTGTGGTATGGTGGTTTTTTGAAAGCCACTGATGGCTCCTGATCAGTACTCTTGTTATATTTTGTTTGTAGAGTGTACAGCACTTGCATTGCTAAAAGGATATTTTTTTCTTTTATTGTCAAAGGAAAATAAAAAGAGATTTTCACTTTTATATGCCAAATACTTGTGACTTTCATTTCTAATGATCATTCCGGCTCTTCCAATCCTTGGATAGATTCATTTCTCAATGGCCAAGATTGGTCATCTTCCCAGAAACTGTGACAAAATGGAGCCCGAGCTCTGCTCTTGTTCAGAGCAACGTCGCCTCTCCTCTGGATTCCCGTCCCTGCAAGCTGGACCTTTTGCCTGCCAAACATATAGGGTGTATCTGAAGAATGCTGGGCTCAAATCTTCATTATGGAGACAATGGGGGTTTTCTTGAGGGGGGGGGAGGGCCTCCTGCAGCTTTTTGAATCAGTTATACCCCCAGCATAGTGTTAATTTGTAAAATTGGCAACCTAGCTATCGTTTTCTATGGCAATGTTGGACTCCAATACACAACAACAGGGGTGAATAGCTGATGCCTATACCCCCTTCTCTGTTTAGAATCTGCTATTAAACCAAAAACCATCAGGTTTGCCCAAATCCTAGGGAGCCAGAATGACAGCTGAGTCAACAAAAATGACACTCACAGCCACTGAAGGACTTCATACAAGGCAAGGATGTTATCATGGAAATATTCAGAATATGACATTGATGTCTCATTATAGTACACTGTGACAGACAAATCGTCTTCCTTTTCTTTGTAAAGTGTTTTCTTGCAAATTGACCCCCCCTGGTAGATTATGATATCTTTACTACTCAAGGTGTTGCATGTACACTTCCAGTAAGACTTGTCATGAAAGCTACATCTGTCAATGAGCTAATTTAAAACGCCACTAATTTGCAGTTTTCCCTGTTTTCCCATGTTTGGGATGTTTTAAAAACCTGATGGTAACAATGAAAATCTGAAACTTTTGCTAAAAATAGATACAGCTAATTCAGTTGTTTTACAGTCTGTATGTGTGTGTGTGATATATATATATATATATATATATATATATATATATATATATATATATATATATATATGTATATATGTATATATGTGTGTGTACGTGTATGTATATGTGTATGTGCGTGTGTATGGTATGCCTTGAGCGACCACTATTTAAATCAGTATATCATTATGCATGGGCAAAAATATACTGGGACTTGTTATGCTATATTTAGAATACAATATATATATATATATATATATATATATATATATATATATATATATATATATATATATATATATATATATATATAATATATATAAATTATATATATATATATATATATATATATAATATATATATAAATATATATATATATATATAATATATATATATATATATATATATATATATATATATATATATATATATATATAATCTGAAATGAATGAAAATACAAGAAGCAAAGTAATGTGATATACGAGTTATCATTTTGTTGGTTTTAAGCCTTAAAAATGCAATAAGCTATTGCCATAGGGCAATTATACATACGGCATAAAACCTTGGTTCACTCACTGGTCAAAGTGTATGTGTGTATGAATATGTGTATTTATGTACGTATGTTTGCATACATGTATATACCTGTGTACTGAAGTAAAATAATTCAACGTATACAAATAGAGCTAGCTCTGAAATGATGACGCCTGTATGAGAAGCAGCTGGAGGCAGACAGACAGACAGACACCTCGAAAACATTTTAGACAAGGACACAAAAATCTGTGCATCCCGATGAAAGGCACTGTGCAATTCCTTGTGGATATTGGAATGATGCAGATGTTTAGTGCCCTAGTTTTCTGTGTGTGACCTTTACAGGATAAAAGATAAAGCTAGCCATCCAGAACCGAGAGCCCCGGTTGCATCATTCCGACTGCTTCTAGACGTCTTCCAAGGACTCAAATCCATTCAGATCAGAGCTCTCTATGGTATAGAGGCAAACCAACATTTGCAAAACAGCCACAGTTTTGTGTGTGATTTTCTGGTATTTACTTAGGAATTTTCAGAATATTTATTTTACTAAACTGAATGAATTCCAAATTGCATTGACTTTTCACATAAGATTAAGCTATACTGGCGACCTTGATCAATATGATCACGAACTGAGCTTGTGAAATTTAGTTTCATCAAGTTTAAAAGATTATTGTGAATAGCATTCATGATATGCAAACTAGAAAATGGAAAATGAAAATCTACATGAGGAAGGTTGTTTTCTTATTTCCATTCATCACAGACAGCCTACACTGCTGGGTGATTTTTCAAATTTGTAAAACATATCCGACAATCAATCAATCAAATCAATTGACAAAAACCAAACAAATGACCAAAAATGCTCTGTAACATTTATGAACACTTGACTGTCGGCACATAGTTTGAAAACCATATTCAAAATAATGAACAAGATTGTACAACTTTCGACATGCACGCACAGATTATTTTCACGAGAGGAATACATGTACCTTGTGAATCATATCGGAAAGATGTTCAATTCAAGTCCAAGGTAAGCTGGGCTTGGTACAATTCCAATAATATGATGAACGTAACTTGGGAAAAATGTCCATTTAAGATGAAAGTTAGAACTCAAACCTCTGCAAATACTGAGCACCTATGTAAGTCTTAGGTAGCAGTCTGTAATTATACAGTGTGAGGGCAGCGTTGTCGGGTGGTTCGCTTTTACAGCTTCATCACTGTATTCAATTTGTTTGTCTACACTCCCCCTTGAAATAAACGCTGCCCTCCCTCAACACAAAGAAAGAAGGAAACACTTCATTGTGGTGAGCATGTGACGTTATCCTTCCATTCTGGTGACACAACACGTCTATGTTTGAACAGGTGCAAGAATTGTGGTGAACTTTTCCTGCTATTCTCTGTTTGTTAACTACCGGTAAATGATGTAAATGACAGCGACCAAAAGAGGGTGCTGCCCGACAGGGACCACAACAGGGTGCTAGCTGGTTGGGAGGAGGTACAGTCCCCTGCTGTACCAGGAACGAGCATAAGGCAAATAGAAGTGCATTAGCCATTGGCTAAGTATCTTGGTGTTTGTGTGTATATGCATATTTATACATGTGTTCGTTTTTGATGGGTGTGGCTTGCATATCTAATAATCCTTTGAATCAGTATGATTTCAGGAATGAAATGATGACGTATGCCACAGATAATCCGAGACAGGTATGGCTTCACTTAGCAACATTTATTGGCAAATATTGGAGAAAATATGGTAATTTATGCAAATATTATCAGTTTCTTTTCTTTATTTCAGGTAGTATGCACCTTAAAATTGAAAGACTTAAATTTTTACATAAAATTTCTTTCAGGAAACTAAACCATTGTCTTTTAGATAATCAAGTGCGTGTGTGTGGGGGGATGTCACTTGCAAATTTTGATGTAAAAGAACCAAATAACTAAAATTTCTTGAATTTTCAAACGCAAAATGGCTGCTATTTCCCATGTGAACTCAATGGAGAAAAACTTCAACTTACACAAAAACAAGTGTTTGAAAACTTCATCTGCTCCGCAGACTTCGGCAAAGTCTATGAATGAATCCACACAGACACCAGATCAGCAAATGCAAAGAGTTGAAAGAGGGAATATCTGTTCCAAATAGCCCATTCTACCTCAATATTGACTCGCTCTCCTCACAGTGTTTTGATTGAAGTAAAAGTTACAATTTTCAAACTGCAGTAATTAATTATCTGGTCTATATAGCTTGCAAGAAAATATCTGCAAACAGATGTGTGCACTGTGGGGTCAGAGACCTGATTTATTATGATTATTATGTGTACAACAACTTTTTGATTATCAAACTTCAATATGGAACAGTAGACAAAACAAAAAAAGACAAAATAAATTGACACCATTTCATCATCAATGGTTCAGTAGCATTAATTGCTTTGAAACAGTTGCTGACTTCTAACTTCATTTCCATAAAAGAGTTCTAAAAACGAACAACAGCCTTGGTGAAATAATCTATCAGACACTTACACACAAACATACAAATACAGATAATTACTTTTCAAATACACTAAAAGGAGCAAGAAGATGCCATGTGGTGTCAACTTTGGCCCACTGAGAGAGAAATAAGAAAGTGAAAGTGTTGATATGCAATCCCACTGAACAGCCGGCAAATCAAACCAAGGACAAGCCGTGATGCATCTGTCAGATTATTCCATCCATAACAGACTTGCAAAAAACAATGAAACTCGACCACAAACCCTCTTCACTGACCAGACATCTTGACTTGAACTCCTCAATTAACAGATAGCATTGAAATTTAATATGCGAGCACAGTGGGTCTTAATTTAAGGTAATTGTGTGGGCTGTCTTTCCCAGTAATCCTTTACCATTTATCTGACTACGATAGCCTTGAAACTGTCTGGTTGTTGGAGGGGGCTGTCCAAAACTCCTCCCCTCACAGTGTATCCCCTCAAAGAGATGTCCTTTGTCTTACACTTGTCTTTCAGGGACTTCAAACTCTTTTTAATTGTGAAATTCTTACAAACTTGTCCATTTCATACTATTCAACCAATGAGATCTCTCTTTCTGCTCATCTGACGGACTTCTCACCTGTTCTCTCCTCTCTGTCTGTCTGTCTATCGGCCTGTCTGTCACGCTGACTGTCCTTCCCTGAAACATAACTCTGCACAGCTTGTATCACCAATTCAAGGATCTTCATCTGCAAAGTCCTTCACGTATCCAAATCCAGTAGAAATCTTTGTACTGACCAAAGTGAATGCAATTACCACGCTATATTAGCTCCACTATCAGACTGGCTACATGTCTTTCCATTGAAGAGTTACAAATCTACTTTTTATATTCTCAAAGTATTGACTGATCAGTGACAAAAAGGGAATCGCAAATTTAGCTTTTTGGGCTTTGTGTGCAATATTACAATGGCATATTCTGCAATCACTGTATTTGTGGTATACAGTAATCCTGACACCCCTATTTTAGCTATAATGGTCCATCGTTCAGCTTGTTATACCTGGAAGATACCACATGTTGGTGGAAGGGGAGAGGGGAGGTAATATCAAAAATGCTGTAATTTGATCTCAAAAAAAACCATTTACTGTTGATGATCAAGCTGTACGACATATAGACAGAAATGTAACTTGTCCCACTATACAAGCCAGTGCAACTTTAATAAGTCTGAGAGTAAATTACTGTTCCCATCACTGGGATAAATGCTATGAGGTAGTTAATGGGTAAAGAGCCAGCTTTTAAGATGGGAGCAACACACAAATGGTCAAACTGGTTGGGGGAGGGGGTTCATGCTAGATAACAAGGTTTATCACAGGAGGGGAGCAGGGAGGGTGAGGCTAATACTGATGTAGGGGTTGTTGATTTGAAACAGATAGCTGTTGAGGAGGCAGTAGATTAAAACTGATAAAAATGGGGGGAGGGGTGGGAAACAGGCTTGGGCCACATAATCAGCAAAGTGATGGCACGTTGATTGCTGAGATTAAGCAAACACAGAGAAGTGGAGGTTGGTGGGCAATGGATGAAGAGTTCTGGAATACCAGCAGAGAGCTGATATAGTAATAATTATCTGAGGCTAGGGAGAGATCGCTATCTAAATGTAAATTGATCCATATTTCCTTGAGAAGGATATTATGTATGGGAAATGTGTGTACTGGGACTTTGCCATCAAAACAAAATATGGTGAAAAAATCGTCAATAGGCTCTTTAAGCACGGTCTCTCCTTTGTGGACGGACAATGTTTTTAGAGAAGACTTCGCTTGATTTATTTTATCTTCTATAAGACCAAAAAAATAAATTGTGTGGTTCCGATAACATGGTTTCCAAAAATAGGGAAGATAGGTTGGCAGGGATTTTTTTTCCAAAATATTTATATTTTTAAATATGCATCTTTCAGGGATTCAGGGCGATGAAACGCTGGCCATAACATTTCCAGAAAAACGTATCATACATATAAAAGGAATAAAAACATAAAAGACATCCTCGTTCAAGCAAAAATCAAATGCCAGGTAATGAATGCGTGATTTTATGTTTTTTTTCTTCCTTTTTTTAATTTCTGTGTTTACGTAACTTTAACAAGTCATCGCTGATGACACAGTCCCCACTGGATTATGGTGTTTGAATTACAGCGATTGAATTACATGCTTGGTAGCTTCATTACAGGGGCGAGGGATGAATTTGTTAAATGTTGAGAAATCACATGATAGTGGTCTGTGTGGGGGTGGGGGGGTCATGTTTGTGAACTTGGGAGAATAAAGTTATGGCTTTTGGTGTTTTCCATGGCAAGATCAATAGTTACATTTATTTAATGAATGTGTACCAACATTGAATGAAATCTGATCAGGGATAGTTGAGTTATGGTTTAAAAACATGGAAAAATTGCAACAAAATGGCCGCCTGGCGGCCATATTGGATCGTATCACGAAATAAATTGATATCCATAAAATATGCCATAGTACTTTATCTGTGTACCAACATTGAACAAAATCAGTTCAGGGATAGTTGAGTCATGGTTCATCAAAAATATGAAAAAAATGCAACAAAATGGCCACCTGATGGCCATATTGGATCGTATTGCAAAATAAATTGATGTGCATATATATATATGCCATAGTACTTTATCTGTGTACAAATATTGAACAAAATCAGTCCAGGGATAGTTGAGTTATGGTTCAAAAACATGAAAAATTTACAACAAAATGGAAGCCCAGCGGCCATATTGGATCATATCGCAAAATAAATTGACATGCATATATATGCCATAGTACTTTATCTGTGTACCAACATTGAACAAAATCAGCTCAGGGACAGTTGAGCTACATTAAAAATTCGCGACAAAATGGCCGGCGGCCATATTAGATGGTATTGCAAAAGAAAGTCACTTGCATTTGTATGACTTTATCCTTGCACACAGTTTGAAAAAAATCCGCAAAGGGGTAACAGAGAAATGGCTGTCGATGGACAGACAGACGGACAGAACCCAATCTGTAAGTCCCCTCTGGACTGCGTCCGTGGGGACTAAAAAGTTTAGGATTGGCAGGTAAAAAATAGGGTAGGTCTGGTTATCGGAACAGCACAATTTTTTTTCTCAGCCTAAGCTGAAAATGTAAACTTTTTATCGACACTGATACTGTTTCTTGACTGACAGGCACTTGGAAATGAAAGGACAGTGATGATTAAAATAAACTGAAACTTAAGAGCCCACAAGTAGGTGGCACTATCAAATGTTTACACTTAAAACAACATCATGGCCTTCTGACAATTAGGATGGTGATAGCGTGAGACAGTGGGCGAGATAATTTCTTTTGCACAAGGAACTGTTGAGTGTTGTTGGGAGATGGAAGTGTCCAAAGTTGAATCATGGAGAGATCATTGGAGCGATGACGATTGGAGAAGCAGACATTTTCTCTGTGATGATCAACTCTTGTAGCAGTGGTTTATGAAAGATTAAACAAAAATTGGTCAATATTTTGTCGTGTCAGTGCAGTAACGTAGTGACGGGAAATTCAGGAATTTTAACAGGTACACTAGAAAAGTAAATTTCTTAATATTGGAAATTATAAGCTGAATGCAAATTATGTTCTAATGAATATTGAATAATGGTTCTGCACAAAATTTTACTTTTTTGAATTTAAGTCAAAGTAACTAGTCATTTCATATCATTTTCAGAAGAAGAGTGATTTTTGTCAAAATGTCATTTACGACCTTCTTGCACTGACATAACCATTTTTGCTTACACAAACAATAATTGGCTAATATTGTGGTTGTAATTTGCTTGTCTTGGTGGTAACCCTTCTGGCTCTAAAAAGGCTATATCTGATTGGTTGCATTTGTCACTATTTACAGAAACTTAAGGAGTCTGAAATTAGGGCTGTTCTCCTCCTGATTGGCTGTTTGGAAAGAATTCATCAAGAACAATATAACCACATGGCTAAAAGATGCTGAGATGTTGCACATCACTAGTACTTAACTCTTACCTCAGATCCAAATTACACACCCCACCCTCCCCAAAATGATGTTAAATTGTAATATGGTTTAATATAAAATTCATTAAAGTTTCCTTAAGTCTCATATTGTGTGTCTAGAAATGATCAAAAGACTGACTTTTATGTGAAATCATTTCAAAGTTAAAACAGATCCAAACTTCCATCACTGAGACATTGTATACTTTAAACTTTAAAGTAAGCAATCTTAATGTTATCTGAAGTTTTCCGTGGAAGTAAAATGTGAGACAGAACTTAAGCATTTCATGAAAATTGTAATTTGAAAAGTAAAATTTTTGAGTTGCATTGATTTTTTGAAGTCTAAGATTTTGCAAACAGTATGTCAAGATTCGTATTTAACTACAAGTTCTGAGATACATGTATACCCTTGAAATAATCAGTACCTTTAATTATTAAATAAAGGTAGAACACACCTCTGGGACAGATATATGGACTCTCAAATTTCTACAATTCTTTTCTGATCTACAATTTTTGGGGGCTCAATTTAAAGCTCTTTGAGAAAGACGAACTTTCAACATCTTATTTCTTCAAAAATCCAAACTTTAATTTTTCTCCCATAGAGTTAACTCAGGGATGGCGGCCATTTTGAAATTCAAATATCGCAAAATGATTGGTAATTTGTTTCTCTAGTTGCAAACTTTACGCAGTGATCCCCAATTTTTATTGATTTGGTAAGAGAATGGTTAAAAGTTTAATTTCAGAAAGTTTGAGCAAATGTTTAAGCCTTTCACTTTCGAGGTGCATACTACCTTAAAGATTAATGGAATAACACCAATGACAACACCATAGCTGTAACTTTTGATAATATTTTTATCAGTTTCCTACTAGAATACAAGTATATTTTCTTAGTTTTTCATTTGGAGTCCACTGAAACATGGTAGAGCCCTGCTAACACAATGACACGCTGTGTGCAAAATGGGCAAAGTTGTTGTCGACACATGAAATCTGGTCTCAACTATATTCAGTTAACACTGATAAAATATGAGATAACAAACTCACATATGAACTGTGCTGTCAATTTGAACACCAGGCATTCTGACATGACTATGGCATTAGAACAAGAAACCATATTTTACAGACAAAGCAAGAGTAATTGAAAAATCCATCAAAAATTACAGCTTATGGAGCTTAAATAACCATTTCACCCCATTTCATGCTCTAAAGGTCCAACTTTACCATAGAAAACAATGGTGTTGGTTCAAACCACTGTGCTGAAAGGGTTAATATTGGCAGGTCTAGAAAATTTACCAATAGAAAAACCAAACAATTTTATTTCAGGGATGACATATCTGTCTAGTTTACTTGTGTCTACCAATAGGAAATAAACTGTAAATATGGTTTCTGTTTTTTTGTTTTATCAGAATATTGAACTGCAAGGGAAACCCTGAAAGCACATTACAGGGGATTCGGGAACTTATGCATGGCTCACTGCAGGGCCACTGCACAAATCACTGTCTATCAAAGACTTGCTAAAAATGTCCACCCCTTATAATGATGCATACATAAACATAATGATATCTCAAAAAATTAGAAGATGCTTATTGGACCTTGAAAGGGTGGAAAAATTTCAACACAAAAGTGAAAGACATTCCCACAGCTGTGGCATGCAATTTCTTCACATGGATGAAAATTTTGGAAGCCAAATGTGAAATTCACTGGGGAGAAATAAGATGGCCAGAACAATGCAACGGCCTTAAAAACCAAATGAGTGTGAAAAACCACAACAACAGCTGCATTGGCCAATGGAGAACTCCGCGCCTTTTCAGAAGTATAGGGGTAAAGGCAATGCAAGACAGCCCCTACGGCGTGATCAACATCAATGCTTACAGACAGTGCAAGAACAAAAGCTACACGGGTCCCTAACCTTGAGTTTGAATGAGAACTCCAAAGACTGAAATGTCTTATATAAGATAGACAGTGGCCATCTGTATTTTGATCCCTTTCTGTGCCCTGGTGTCTTGCTTTGTTGTCGTTGTCCTTCCATGAATCCAGCTCCCTGAAACACTGCACGACTCTCTGTTAACGCGAACATCGGTGTACTGCTATTTATAGAATGAGTGTCTGTATGCTCAGCCGAGGC
Source organism: Ptychodera flava (assembly GCF_041260155.1). Classification (NCBI taxonomy): domain Eukaryota; kingdom Metazoa; phylum Hemichordata; class Enteropneusta; family Ptychoderidae; genus Ptychodera; species Ptychodera flava. The sequence continues at coordinate 25,650,662 of NC_091934.1, read as the reverse complement.
AGAGTCTGATGTTCCGAGAGACTGTATATAAGAACCAGGAAGACAACACACAAGGTCATAATATACTATTTGCTTTTTGAGCAATTCTGTAAACTATTTTGAAAGTTGGTGGGATAAATTTTAAAATAATCTGTCTGAAAAAGCTCTTATTTCTGATTACAGTGACAAAATTTAGCGAAACTCAGTGTACAATATCTGTGAAATCTTAAGGGTTGATGGAGGGTACTGAACAGAAGGCAACTATTAGAAACCACTGGTACTTTTCTTGCAAGGATGGCGATTTTAGCAAACAAAGTACTCAGATCACTTTGGCAAAAAATGTGAGACCAGAATAAAGACTGACTGGTTTGCTTTCACAAAGGGAGATATCATACATTGTTTACAGCACTTCATTTTTCCATCCACTAGGCCCTGCCACTGGGCAAATGATATACCGTAAGATTACAGCTTGTTTTGCCTGCTCTGGAACTACTCAAACACACATACATACATGAAACTAAATGTTATAAATGTTAAGTGTAGATCGATGTTTCCCCTACTGATGTGGCTTTGAATGAAGACGTCATATCGTTTAACCGCGTGGACATTGATCAACAGTGTCGTGTTCTATTTTTAAAACCAGCATAATGCAAAAATGACAATGGCGAAGACGGGTCTTCACGGATACGATCATGCCATGGAAACTTGAGTGAACTTGCCGTCTGTGAGTATCAGTGTTATTGTCCGCATATGCCGGAAGGTGCAACGCGTAACGATTCCGCGCAGTGCTTGTTCGAGAGTGGGGATATATTACGGCTGTCATCACGGTGTAAGTCATAGAAAGCCGCCGCCGTTTTAATCACTTTGGAAGCCAACATCTGTGTACGCATAATTAGCACACTGCACGTTCGTTTGAAGTCTCGAAGTCGTCTCAACAAACCCATACAAATTAAATACTTGTTTTATATCATACTTAATCTTGACGCAGTACCATTGTTGTTTTCAGGCAACAGAAAAGAAGAAAATTTCTTGGCTGCATGGCAAAAGCGCGCGCAGTTGACGTATAAAATTCGTTTACTCACCAGTGCCTCGCGCACGACAGACAAGGATCAACAAACCGGGAATGAGGTATACGACTATTCGAGCTTGTACGCTGTATGGCGTACCTGAATGCTGTCACCGCGGTTGAGAGAATGCGATGTAGAATACAATAGTCCGACTGGGACCTGGAAAGCCGACGAACTCCGACGTCCGGCTGGCGCAGTCAGAAAGTCCACAAGTCCAAATTCAAATTCAAAAGCACACAGCTCCATAGGGCACCGTTGGAAAAATACATCAATCAACCCGCCCTTTCGGCTAGTGTTGCAACACGCTATCTTGTGATTGGTCCAAGTTCGCCGCCATGTGAAGTCCTATTACTTGCTTGAAAAAAAAGAGGACCTGCTACATGTTCGTGTCAGTGTTTCTTAACAAAGCGTGAAACACATACATACATACATACAACATACATACATACATACATACATACACGCACGCACACACGCACGCACGCACGCACACATACCTACCTACCTACCTACCTACCTACCTACCTACCTACCTACCTACCTACCTACATAGATAGATAGATACATACATACATACATACATACATACATACATACATACATACATACATACATACTTATTCTGACGGAAGGGCAGAGCTCCATATGTAAAATGCAACCCTTTTTATACACTATTTGTTTATGTACTAAATAAATAGTTGCCGAGTTTTGTTTGTGGTTATAATTAGCTGAGGCTACAGTTCCAAAATAAAATTTTACCAATAAAACCACAGAGTTTGGTTAAAATTGGCTTTCCCATTGAAAGAAACCTCAAGCATGAATAAATGCAGCAAGAACACGTTGTTCATGCCGATTCGGACACTAGTTCGTTGTATCTACATAACTATCACCCCTGTTTCTTGTACAGAGGTCTGGGCTGGTCCATTGTCAGGTGATTCAAAATGTGAGAGATGGGCAGGGTTGTGGAAAGTGGTGGGTAAAAGGTCAAAAGCAAAAGTGTTATAATTGAACAGAAAAGTGAACCTTTTTTGGGGCAGAAAAATGTGCTTTTCCTGATAATGAACCCAGCAGTTTTCTGTTTAACTATTGGTTGACAGTACATTGCTAGCTATGTGGAAACAAGTCTGGCTTTTTAGGCAAAGCTGGCAGATGCAGATGGAAACTAGAATTTGTGACTATTGTGCAGTTCCTCAGCACTGTGGCTCATGCTTTCTCAACCTGTTTTTGTGGGTACACACACACCGCAAAACACTACAGACATGCACCACTGTCTTGGTCAGTATAGTAAAAAGCAATGACTGCTATAACTTTTAATGATGTTATAATTTTTCTTCAGCAAGAAAACAAGTTCACATTTTATTCCATCTCAGAAATGATGTTACCACAAAAAGTATTCACCTTGCAAACAAGATATGTTGTTTCCAACATACTGTATTAATCCAACAAGAAATCTTCATAAAAGATTCTTATAAGTATTTGATGTGCAAATTAATAAAAGTAAGAATCATGTAAGATTTTTATAAATGTTTGTAGTGAAATGAATATTGACTTGAAAATTCACGAGAAAAAAACAGAAAATTTCTTACTCATTTTGAAAAATTGTTACTCATTTTTCCTTTAACCTTTTTCATATAAAAGTTATTTAATTTCTTTTGAGAATCTTATAAAATTCTTATAAGATCTTATGAGAAGAAACCATACAGGAATGTTTTTGACAAATGAGCTCTGCAATTCACTCACGTCAACAATAATATAGGACACTTGCATCTCAAAGGTCTAGTGTATCTCCCAACACAGCCAGTTACTCTACAGCCATAGCAGACTGTTGGGGGGGGACTGACTGGCCCTTTGGGAAACCAATGTATCTTGTTACCCAAATACGGTCAGTCAGCGTGTGCCTTGTAACGCTTCTCATGGACTTTCCATACTGTAAATTTTAGTAATTTCTCTGCTAACACTTTTCCCGGCCGCAGACAACCTCATCGTCTCCATTTGCCTAAAATGTGCATTTCCATAGACAGCACTGTCAAATTTACATACTTGAAGCAGTACTGTTGCACAGTCAGAAACACTTACAAAACTTACACAGTAACTGCATGGCTCTTTTCATGTATCATTACCAAACAGCGTCGTGCAACCATTCACTGATAAATCAGCATGAGATGTTTATTGCAATGTGTTGCATATTAATATGTGTATATGTATATGTGTATGTCTTCGTCTTCGTCTCCATGTTCCATACCTCCCAAGTCTACAGTCTACAGTAGCTATACACTGTCATTGGCACAGTTGTTTTAGAAATGTTGATCTGACCAGGTAACAGTTGTCAAAACTATTACCTGGATAAGTTTGACAATGTCCACATTCTGGACAACATTTAAACACAATTTGCAGTGTCCTCTGTGACTTCAGAGACAATGGAAGAGAAATTTCATGATTTTTCAGTGGTTAGGACACTTCACAGGCACAGACTGTGTTGCACAGATGAACACCAGGCAACTTACACATACTGTGGATGGAGCTCTCATATTATTTTAACCAGTATACCAGCACAATCAGTATACAATGTTCATCTGAGTTTAATAGCACTGTGCGTCTCGGCCTTGTGATTTTCCTTAGAAATTGGGGTAAGTGCGAAACGTACCCTGACCACAACTCCATGTGTTCAGATATGATCAGTTTCACTGTCATCGAAAACAAGGCAGAAAAAGCAAAACAAATGCTATATTGTCCAAAATGTGTTGTCAAATTTGTCTTTACGTCAAACACAAAACAAACGGCCCCCTTTTTAAGGGCCACTAGATATGAAAAGACAACAAATGATGCCACAAAAATGTACGATGAATGAGACTCAAAATGATTTGGAAATTGTTAATTCCCCCCATTTCCCAAAGACCCCTGAAAAATCAGGGTGGGTGCTTAACAGGGCATCACCTTGATTTGAAACTATGAATGAAAGTTGGGCGTGGTGCTTATCCTGGGCATAGATGCCTATGCAGATAAATATCGTAATCCAATTAATATATACCTGCACATACTGGTATTAGCCCTCAAAAGTAGATCTCAAACGGATTGTTCAAATATGCTCATCTTTCAGGTACTTTTGATATCAAATTTGCATAACCATACCCCCTAGCATATTTATTTATAACACGGCTTTGCTAGCCTGCAATCTTCCACAAAGATATTACATTTATGCACATTTTCTGGCGATGAGGTAATTAAACCGTACTTGTTTCCGTGAGGGCCTGTGAGTTGCCAATAGAAACACACTATCAGGGGTCACACATGGGTCCACTTGAAAGCTGATGTGCAGCATGCTTGGAAGGTTATATCTGATTGCTCAATTGCCACTATTCACAGCAACAAAGGGAGACTATTTTCATTATTCAATTATAACGGTAAGATTCAGCCTCCCAATTAGAAAACGGCTTCCGAGACGCTGCACATCAGCCCCTGGAAAGAAGCTTACACTGCTACTTTAATAATAACACTCTTTATACTGCATGGTTTTCTAACTCATCTAACTCCCACTGAAAAGTCATGAAACTTCTCTTCCATAAGTTGTCTCTGCAGTCAACGAGGACACTGCAAATTTTGTTTAAATTTTGCAAAAAATGTGCACATGCTCAGATGGCATTGTCAAACTTATCCAGGTAATAGTTTGGACACCTGTTACCTAGTCAGGTCAACATTTCCAAAACATCTGTGCCGATGGCAGTGTAGCTACCGTAGACTTAGGAGGCATGGAAGATAGAGACTAAGACAAAGACGTACACATATACATATACACATATTGATATGCAACACATTGCAATAAACAGCTCATGCTGATTTATCAGTGAATGGTTGCACGACCCGGTTTGGCAATGATACATACAAAGAGCCATGCAGTTACCTTTTAAGTTTTGTAAGTGTTTCGTGACTGTGCAACAGTACTGCTTCAAGTATGTAAATTTGACAGTGCTGTCTACGGAAATGCACATTTTAGGCAAATGGATGATGTTGTCTGCGACCGGGAAAAGTGTTAGCAGAGAAATTGCTAAAATTTTCAGTGGGGAAAGCCCATGAGAAGTGTTACAAGGCATACGCTGACTGGCCATATTTGGGATGCATTTGTTTCCCAAAGGGCCAGTCAGTCCCCCAAGCAGTCTGCTATGGCTGAGGGTAACAGACTGTGTTGGGAGATACACTGGACCCTTGAGAAATTGACGTATGCTCAAATATGGCAAGTCAATTTGCGTATCATTAATACTGTCAGGAACAATACCGGTAATTTTGAAGCTTTAAAAATACCGCAATTATACGGTGTCGCTCAAATTTGATCAAAATTGGTATATACCAGTATGGGTTACCAATGATCAACAATAAATGTTGTTTCTATCTGTTCAGTGGAGGAAAATTCTACGTTGATGTTATGACAATGATTTCTGCACAGTACAACCAGAAAAACAACGAGAAATATTTAAACCAGAAAAACAAGAATGACAAAAGTAATTAAGGTCTGAAACTTTAGGTACTGGAGGTCAACTTTAGTAAACATGTATAGCAGAAACAAGCCCCTCTTAGTTTGACTATAGACGGTCTTCCTCCCCTCTACTGTCCATGGTTTCAGCAGGTCTGTTAATATGTAACAGTTCATAAACAATGACAGGAAATGACTCAAGATCAGTGGAGTTGGCCTGTTTCTTACTGGCATGCCTCCTGCACATTTGCAGGATTTAACTTTTTCTTACCTCATTTGCACATTTTTGACACTGATGTGTTCATTTGAACAAATTCACATCTCAACCCCTGCATCTACCTGTACACCAAATACTGAGATGGTAGCTCTGGCTGTATTTGAGCCTTTGTGTGTGACGGACATACATCCGCACATACATACCCACAAATATACAGACATACAGACGCCACCGACTCATCATATAAGCTCTTTTTGGTATTTATATACAAAACCAAATATGAGCTAACAAAAGGGGCTTTGCTCATATTTAGAGTTTATATTTGGATGACAGCAAACGACTTATTGAGGACGACTCACAGGCCTTTGGGACACAAAACTATGCTGCTCTTTGACCAAGGCATTTTATAGTGTTTTGTAACACACCAATTCCATTTTCTCACTGGAAAATTGAGAAAATCTCTCAGCTATTGCTTGTCAATGTTGCAAACAACACATGACAATGACGCTTACATTTTACTAGTATGTCCGCATGTTTAGATTCGTAATGTCATCCTCGTAAATGTTGTCTTGACTGGCATAATAGGCCAGGAAACAGTTTCAGAACTGTTCACTGGCTGTAAATGATAAAATGAGGCATACCAAGTGACTAACTTAACCTCGCACTAAAGACTCTTTGGACAAAGCTGTGCTGCAAATGGAGATAATGCCCAGTATGTTATATTGGCATACAGCATACTAGTTGCTAAAACACAGCGATCTGATCGATTATGTAAAAATAACAAAACTAAACATGTGATCTAGCAGGAGCATGTTTGGTTCTCTTAAAGTTTCATAAGCTGTATCTATTAGCTATTTTTTCAGAACTTTTGTTTTGTATTTTCCCAACACTTTTTTGCATCGAATCCCTAAACTGTAATTAAATGCCTTGTATTCAGCATATCAACAAAACCTATATAACCTCCATCGTTATTGTTGAAAATTGTATTCAAGTCCGGACTAGAATTCATTTGTAAACAATAAACAATGATCACTACACACATACAAGCTGTGTTGACAAAAAGAATACTCGAAATTTCAGCATGACAAATGGATTAGGGTCAGACACGGTAGTTGATAAACAGAAGCAGAATACTAAAAAAACTTGCCACAAGTTACAGCTTATGTCCCTTTAATAGGTAAAAAATGCCCTTTTCAATGTCTCTTGCCAGAATTTCAATTTAGCTTTTTAACATAGTGGCAACAAAGTACTGTAACAAAACGGGTACATTACTTTGGTTTGAACACTTCACTCTGGTACATTACGCACTCGCTTGTGCATGCATACATATCATGAACTGGTCAAATTATCATACTGGTCACATGGTTCATCATATCATTGTGAAATGAGTTTTTTTCCTGCATGGATGATGAATAAAACAGGTTATCTAAATTTCCTTATTTCTAGCTAAAAATCATGCTTTATAGCTTTTCACATTCATCTCATTTAATATAAGCAGGGCTCAGGGACAAAGGCAGATGGCTGGAAAGGTCTGGGGGATAATTTTCATGACAGACTTTGGAATCACGTTGTTTTCCTTGAAACTTTGTCTTTTTTTATCAGGAAAGGGAGCCAAAGAGGCAATTCCTGATTGCAAGTGGTGAGGCTAATATTTGTAGTCCCCAAATCCTTTGCTAATTTGTGTTTGTGAGAGACAAAAATGAAATGAAGGAAAATGGAAATTTTAACCATGAAATGTGTGTTAGGACTTAGGAAATCCAGACAGAAAAAAGGAACAATCATTTCATCAACTTATCATAGAAATGGCATTTAAGGTCGGATGAAAAAACTCAGATGGAATTTTAATACATCAATTTACAAGTAAATAAGAAGCTTTGGAAGGGGTGGAATAATGGAATTGGCAGAGAAAATTAAACAATGAAAGATGTTCAACTATGTGACAACAGTTACACAGAATAATGGATAAAGATCGCAATGCTTGGGGAACAATCACCTTGAAAAATCAGTCTGAAAAAAACGGGGAGGTGATTTCCAATAATGCAACAAAACAAAAAGCAGACTTCAGGCATCATTTTCACAGTCTGTGAGACTTCCCAACTGATAAAGAACTAAGAAATGAGGCATTATTGCGATGCGGGAAGAGAATGATTGGCAGGTGGGATTTTTGCTAATTTGCATGTTGAGGACATTAACCTCATGTTAGCTGTCCTCAAATTTTGGCATATCTATTTCACTTTGTTATGCAGGGGGGATATGTAAAAGAAATGCTATTGTAGAAACAAACATTACAGTAAAATCTTGAACTTTGCCTTTGTTCGTATGTCTCATAAATACCAATGGCTCTCTCCTTCGAGACAATGACAGTCTGGCCTTCATGACTGGGATTCAGAGTCACTCAGTTTCGGAATAAGGAAAGAATCTCCCTTTGAAAGATGACGCTACAAGTTGACAATGGAAGTTTCATAAGATAAAGAGATATAACAAGGTATAAACATGAAATACTATTTCTGGAGCAATTATGAATGTATTACTGATGACATCAAAGCATTTTTCGTAAGTGTGATACAAGGCTGAATTCATGAAGCTATTTTTTTTTGTATAGCCAGATCAAGCTACAGGAAAAGCTTGCAACACAGTTCCTTTGTTCGATCTGAATGGTAAAAATTCAGGGCTGATTAGGTGGCAGATATCACAACGCATCACGATCATTCGAATGATGCATGGAGGAATTAACCTTTCACCGTAGCAAAATCCGCATGTCTTGCCATAGGAATATTTTGACTTCTAGAAATCGTTTTTGTTTGATTTTTTTAATCAACAAGTCTATCACTTGTTGTTAAAATTTGAGTTGACCTGAGTAGCGTGACCGTGTGACTGAGAAATTATATTTCATGGTACATGTGGTAAGAGTATATGCACACCAATGACAGACACGTACCATACAAAGAGTGAAACGATAACTACGGCAAAATGGAATAAACCCCCAAGAAAATGTTTCCATCTGAAGATAAAAATCTGTGGCATATTGTGGATGAGAAGTTTCTCAGATCTCCTGGGAAGAATATTTGCCGACTGCATCAATTCACTTACTCCAACACTAATGAGATAATGGCGAGGCGAGATCACAATGGCAGCATATCAACTTTACCAATCTTTTTCACCCCAAGTCCTCTTGTTGCAGGATCTTAGCGACAGTTTTAGCACTTGCTGCTGGCTATATGGGATTTTATTCCTTCTGTGCAGAGTGAGACTATTTGAACATGGAGTTGCATAAAGTCACACAAAAAATGTGTGTGCACAAGTCTTGCTCAACAGCAAACTCTTAAAAAACCCATAAATCTGTCAGATTAAAATTTGATTCCCTGGTTCTGAAGGTCGATAACATTAAAAAAATACCACATTGCATGCCAAGACTAATAATTTAATAATATAATTATTATATTTACATGTCTTTAACCTTAACTTTAACCTTAACTTTAAGTGCATAATTTTTTCCCACCAAAATTTTGGTGCAACATTTCACAAATTTTTATAAACTTTCCCTCGATTTTTTTGATAATTTTGGACCAAATGGGCATCACATTTCATTGGCTAAGGCTTTTTATCAAAATTTCGGCAAAAATCTGAAAAAATTTACTTGGCTATATTAAATAAAGGCATCAAAATTGATTTTGGCGCTCAAAGAGTTAATGTAGTAGTCTAAAACTGTAGATGAAAAGAGAAAGACCTAATCCGAATAATCCTCAATCTTTAGCTTACATGATTTCTCATGACATAAATTTAATATTTGCACCGTGTCTTTTTGTTTTCCTTTGAGACTTTAGTCAAGCTATCCAATTTGTTTTGAGATGAAGCTGATAAAAAACCTGCACCTTATATATTGAATATCCTTTCATTTTTAATAACACTGGTTGAGTTTCTTGTTTGCATTAATACAATGTCTGCAACTTTTTATCTCATTGTGTTTGGTAACTATGGATATATTACCATATTTGTGATACATTTTACTATGCAAATGTGTCGTTATCATGCAAACAATATCAATCAAAATGTAATCTGTTCGACGTCTTGCCCTGGATATTCTGTACATTATATATCCTGTCATTTTATCAGGTACTTTTAGGTCTATACTGTTAAATGTAAAATTTTGTGAAGATACCATAAGAAGGGTTCTCAAAAATTTTTTGAAGTAGGTGGAAAATTAGACAAGCGACCTAGCGGCCGATATAGCTCCGCTGTGTTTATGTAGAGAATAACTATTTTTGACACATGTTGATGAAGAAGGTGGAAATCTTTGATAGCTCAATGCAGTGGCCAGAAAAAAGTGGCTAAAATAGCTGCAAAAATACACAATTGAAGATTTCATCATACTTTGAATATATCACATCGGATCATCCCTAAGAACATGTCAACCAAAGCTATCTGATCAGTAGTTTTTTGAGAATAAAATTTTCTGACCAAAAATTGCAACAATTGCCCCCAAAAATAAAAATTGCAGATTTCATCATAATTTCAATAAATATCAATTTAGTTAACTATAGAAACATGTATACCAAATTTCAAAGCTATCAGATGAGTATTTTTGGAAACACACATTTTTGACCAAAAATGGCAAAAATTGCCCCAAAAATACAAAATTACAGATTTCATCATAAATTCAATATATATTATGAAGCTCATCTGTAAAAAGCTGTATACTAAATTTCAAGCTATCAGACCTGTACTTTTTGAGAAACACATTTTTTGACCAAAAATGGCAAAAATTGCCCCAAAATTACAAAATTGCAGATTTCATCATAATTTCAATAAATATCATTAAGGTGATCTGTAGGAACCTGTATACCAAATTGCAAAGCTATCAGATGAGTAGTTTTGGAAAAACACATTTTTTGACCAAAAATGAAAAAAATTGCCCCAAAATTACAAAATTGCAGATTTCATCATAATTTCAAAAAATATCATTTAATTTATCTGTAGGAACCTGTATACCAAATTTCAAAGCTATCAGATGAGTAGTTTTGGAAATACACATTTTTTGACCAAAAATGGCAAAAATTGCCCCCAAAATACAAAATTACAGATTTCATCATAAATTCAATATATATTACTTAGCTCATCTGTAGAAACCTGTATACCAAATTTCAAAACTATCAGACCAGTACTTTTTGAGAAATACATTTTTTGACCAAAAATGGCAAAAATTGCCTTAAAAATGCAAATTTGCATATTTCTGCACAATTTGAACAAATCTGAAATAGATCGTCCCTAGGGACATATGTACCAAATATCAAAGCTATCTGACTGGTAGTTTTGAAGAAGAAGATTTTAAAGATTTTTTTACCAAAAATGACAAAAATTGCCTTAAAAATACAAATATGCAAATTTCACCACGATTTGAACAAATCTAACTGAGGTCACCCTAAGTAAACTGCATATCAAATTTCAAAGCAATCAGACAAGCGGTTTCAGAGAACAAGATTTTTTTACCAAAAACAGCAAAAATGCCCCAAAAATACAAATATGCAAATTTCACCACGATTTGAACAAACTTAAGTGAGGTCACCCCAAGTGAACTGCATATAAAATTTCAAAGCAATCGGACTTGCGTTTCAGAGGAGAAGGCAATTGTTGACGGACGACGACGACAGACGACGACGGACAATGGGGAAAATCAACTTATTTGATAAGCTCCGCGTCGCTGACAGCGAGCTAAAAAGTAGGCGGTTAGCTTCTGTGGCAACGCAGGTTCCCTGTGCAGTGGGGGTGGGGGGGATGGGGGGTGTCAAGTATTATTTTTATTTGAAGACATTTCTGAGCAATTTTATGCATTCTTATACAGTGTATGAGAGGCTATTCCGACATACACAAAAGGGAGGGTTTCAGGGGGGGATCCCCCTCCCTGTGTGGAAGAAATTTTTTAAATTTGAAGACATTTGGAGTAATTGCATGCATTCTTGTACTGTATGAAAGACCATTTCAGCATAAGAGTATTAAGGATTTTTTTTTTAATTTGAAGACATTTCTGAGTAATTTTATGCATTCTTATACAGTGTATAAAAGGCTATTTCAAATACACACTTTTACAAACTTTTAAGACATTTTGGAGTAATTTCATTCATTCTTGCAAAGTATGAAAAACCATTTCAGCATACAGAATATCATTATCACAATCAATTACAATGTGTTTTCGTGGGGACAAAGTTCTAAAAAACATAGGGCCAATGTCCCTGAAGCTACTACAGACATGGATACTAAAATTAAGTATTTCCTGACTGTATGAAATTATCTCACTAAGGTCATCCTAGGGACCTGTAAACCAAATATTAAAGCTGTCTGACCAGCAGTTTTGAAAAAAAAGAAGCGACCAAACAGTCAACAGAGCTCTGCTGTGTTATGTAGAGAATAACTTTTTGTGACACATGTATTGATGAAGAAGGTGGATATGTCTGATAGCTCATTTCATGATGGCCTGACCAAAAATGGCAAAATTAGCTGCAAAAATACAAAATTGAAGATTTCATCATCATTTCAATATATTACATTAAGATAAAGCCTAGGAATCTGTATACCAAATATCAAAGCTATCAGATGAGTAACTTTTGAGAAACAAATATTTCGACCAAAAATGGCAAAAAATGAAGATTTCATCAAATTTCAATATATCACACTAAGACAACCCCTAGGAACCTGTATACCAAATATCAAAGTAGTTTTTGAGAAACATTTTTTGACCAAAAATGGCAAAAATTGCACCAAAAATACAAAATTGCAGATTTCATCATATATTCAATATAGCATATTTAGTTCATCTGTAGGAACCTGTATACCAAATATCAAAGCTGTCAGACAAGCGGTTTTGATAAAATAAAGTTTTGACCAAAAATGACAAAAAAATTCCTTAAAAATACAGATTTGCATATTTCATCACAATTTGAACAAATCTAAGCTGGGTTATCCCTAGGGACCTGTATACCAAATAAAATGCTGTCTGACCAGCGGTTACGAAGATTTTTTACCAAAAAACACCTTTTTTGGAACTAATTTGCATATTTTCAACAACATCAAAAAATTAAAAAAATAGTTTCTCATAATCATATTTTTCATCTACAAAACAATGATCAAATCAGTAAGTACTGTGGTTCTCAAGATATTTGAGTGGACGGACGCCTCACAAACGGACGTACATACATACAGACTGACGATGGACGCCGGACGGATACCCATCCCAATGGCTTCTATAGACTATAGTAGCTAAAAACGTCAGAAAAATTAATTGATTTCACTCAGGCCTGTCAACTGCATTCAGTTGGCAAGGATAATAGCAAAATTTCATCAGACTGTTGTTTAGAATTATATTTAGCTCATGACTTGAACAAACATTATGAAATACATCTTAAATAGGGGTTTTCACAACCAAGAAACAATCTGCTAGAATCCTGACCAGTCTTGCTGTACAAAGTCTTTTACTGATTTAAATAAATTGACTGAAGATACAGTAAAGTCAAACAATTTATTCAATTCATTGTACTATTAAATTTCACAATAAAACGAATCCACGAGCTGATTGTTGATTTTTTGGTGATGTTGAATATAATTGAAAAAGAGAGCTAAATTTCAGTGTTCATGTTTGATAAAATCCCAAACAAACGACACCGAACGCCAACCTGTACTACACCCTATGTGTACAAAGCACCGGCAGTCGATTGTAACAGTACACACAATGCGATATCGGTCGACCTGAAATTTGACACTGTGATTGACGTAGCGTTTCAAAGGTTCGAAAAGTGAGACCAAGTAATTTTTTGTTTACTTAGATTTGATCTAAAACCTCCAGAAACCAACAGACAAAGTCCTACTCTACGCAGAAAATCAAAGTTTTCAAGTGTCGACTTTCTCTTCCGTGATGCACACAACCATGGCTCCTCCACAAAACGTGACGTCGATCGACTTGAGTTGAATATCGACCACACGGCTCCTTAGCTGGGTAGTCTGCTAAATAGATCGATTTTCGCCTCGATTTATCGATCCCGTAGTCGTTATGCCCGCCACTGCAACCTAACAAGGTTGCAACAGAATCACGTCCGATTTCTTCAAGACGATGTGAGTAACATGTTCATCACCGTGATTTTTGACGAGATGGTTAAAGGTCGGTTGAAATGGTCCCGTTCTTGTGACTGAATATCTTCCAGGGGGGCAATACTATTACACTCGCAACAGAATTGCAACCTTAAAGTACGCACGACTGTTTATTTTTTTTATATTTCTGTGCGCGGCTTTCATAAGGTCATTTTGCGACACTCAGGACACGCCCTCAGCTTGGATCATGGTTGGCCATCTGTGACGTCACAGGTGTGTTCATTTACATCGAATAACGGTCCCACGCCGCCTTATCTCTGCCCAGTATCCGCTAACAAAACAGTGTTCGCGCTGCCCATTCACCACGTTCGCCAATGCGAATCAAAATCTGAAGTGGCGAAAAAAATCTATCCTAATTCGCCAAGTGGCGAAACTGATTTTTGTTTTAAAAATATGGCAAAATAAAGAAAAAACGTGGTTTTTTTTAGTCTTTTGTTGATCTGCACTCTCTCTCTCCGCGATTCGCAAAAAACGTATCTACTTCCGTATTTATTGCTTTCTTTCCGTCGTACGCATTGCAATCAAGCTAAGTCTCGCGAGAGATTTGACGTCATGTAGTCAAGTGTACAGCAGGCATAAATGGCTCTCGCGAGAATTGAAACTTGCGCACACGCAATCAAGCCCTCGCGATAAATTGACGTCATTTTGTATAGTGCACAGCAGGCATAGGAACGCTCGCTCGCTCGCGAGAATTGAAACTTTTGCTATACATAGCAGACATACACATTTAAATCGAGGCAACAAGGTTCGGTGTTGCAGTTGATTTGCATTGCGGTCTAGATCCATGTTGCTGTCGATTTGCATGGCGGTCCCAACCTTCTTTGTAGCGAGAAGCGAGGCAGGCTAAGCCGATCGTAAGAACTAGAAGAGACAAGCACATTACGGTTCAAACACTCATTGACTCAACACTTGACGGGAACTTGAAAAAGTTTACAGTTGAGCCGTTCATGTTCTTACCACTGTCACAGCCACCAAAAGAACAACGTCTTCCCATAGTGAAGGAGGACACTGTCCCGATCATGTAAGCGGAAATCCTAGAAGTTACCCCCCGTGGGGAGCTTACGGAGGTGTGAAATACTTTACTTCCCGTTATGAGAAACGGCGTCGGGCAAACTTCGGAAAGCCGAAAAAAGTCGACTGGAGAGGCTCGGGGAGCACGCCCACATTGCATTTTTCTTTTGCCATATTTCAAATCACGCGCACTAAACGAAAAAGAAATCAATGTGACTGTTTTATAGACCATTAACTGTAGTTTTGAGATTTTGCAACATGGGCATTTCACTAGACCTTTAAATTTGTGATCCAACTAGGTATATAGGAGTGTAGTTTTGAATGTTTCGCGTGAGCGCACGGCCAGTTGACAAATCGGGTGGTGTGTTTTTTGAGTGATTCTGTTGCACACCTTGTGAGTATTTAGGTTGCAGTGGCGGGCATATCGACTACAAGATTGACAGATCGAGCTGAAAATTGATCTACTTAGCAGACTACCCAGCTAACGAGCACCTGTGATATTGACATCGTGATCGACCATGGATGGATTGACATGGCGTTTCAAAAGTATGAAAAATGAGACTCAGTAACTTTTGGTCGCTTTAGAGTTGATCAAAAACCTACCAAACCCATCAGACAAGGCCCTATTCTTACGCAGAAAACCAAAGCCCTGAGCGTTGACTTCCTCTTCCGCGTTTGAGCGAAACAACGTCGGCTTCATTTGGAAATGGTCGGCTATTCGTGGGTATTACGTACTTGTATGTTAGTCCAATGTTCGGCTATACCCAATGTGAACGTCGGAATAATTCGGGCTGTGATCGGGAAAGCAGGGTTGACCTCGAGAGCGATTCCCAGTATATAGTACAACACGTTCGCTGATCGCGGTACTACAGGCTGACACTAGATAGCAACAAGTTCACCGCGTAAATTGCTAGCTACTACATATAGCCACATCGGCACTTCTGAAATATTATTTCCGGCTTGCAAGACCACCAAAAAATCAAAATATTGTTATCAAAACCAGAATTTCGGGGCTGGAGAGCGAAACAGTGCTGAAAAGTAGCCGGCTAAAATACGGAAGTAGCCGGTCAATTTGGCCGGCATCTGGCTAAAAATGAACGCGCTGCATAAGAACTGATTTTTCTGTTATTTTTGATTGTACAAATCACGAATATTACATGCATGGGAAAACCATTTTCACTACTACTAGCATATAATTGCACATATAATACCTGTATCATGATTTCATATTTTCAGCCGTTTTTGAAATTGCACCTTCCTGATATTATTACCATTTATAATGCAAGTTGCTCAGATAAACACAGAAACAAGATTTAACTCTCATTCCTAACACATATATCTGTAAAACTGTTGGACATTTGGCAGAACTCATTTTAAGAAAATAACTTTTGTCATTGTAACAATACATTTATCATGCACAGTCATAAATGCACATCAAAATTAATTAAAATGCCAATGAAAGTTGTCATAATGACACAAGCTCAGGTGATCATTGGGTAATTAATACATAATAAAAAGAAATGACTTGTCAACTATAGCATAGCTGTTTTAGATATGAAGCCTCTTTTCTAAAATTACAAATATGCAAATTGGTCATAATTTATGCGAGTTACACCACTGAAAAACTACAAGTCTTTGATTACAGAGATTTCCATTGGCGAATCATATTCCAATGCAGCATTCTTCGTCTGCAGAGCATTAAACGCACTGACAGAAAAGGAGTGACTCAAGGGCCATTATGAAATATTATATCACTGAATTTTTTTTAAAAATAGGTTTCAAACAAACAGCGCTTTATAAGATCGACAAATTACTCCAGCTCTTTTATTGTCAGCGTTCTACTGTTAATACTGTTCCAGTAAAGTTTGCGCCTGGTGTCAGATTTATCACGAGTTTAACACTGATAAAATGTTATATTACTGGTAGTTTTCACTTAGCAACAGAATATGAGCTCCTCTGTCACTTCTTTGTGAATATACAACATCATATAATTGAGACCTAGCCATTAGCCAACAAGAACCTGGGGGGGGGGGGGGGGGGGTTGATGTCAACTCATGGCACTGCTTGAACAAGTTTTCAGTGCTCCTGTATCAAATTCGGGCAAACGAAGATCAAGGCAGCGTTCTGCTCGGCCCTGACCATGGCCTTCTGCGTTTGGATGGTTTCATCTGAAGGAGATAGATCCTTATCAAAACGATCAGCACTGAAGGTTAAGAGGATTACTGGTTGCAGATAAACTCACCCTAGACATGGTGTCTCCGATATAAATCGACCATGGATGGATTACTTATTCATCAGTACACCTGAAGGCTTCTGGTCTGTCTGCATGCTTGTTCAATAACTCCTCCTCTACAATTTAGCATATCTTCGTACCTCTATAATTTCCCTGACCTGATCATTCTATCTTTTTTCTCCCTCATTACCTTAAGCTTTCAATTTCGTCTTTGCGTTTTCCTTCACAAACCGTAACTTGTATGCAACCTCGTTTGCTATGATCGTTCTGCAACTGACCCGTTCTCTTCTAGATACGCTGTCTCACCAAGCCTCCTCCGAAATGCGATTCACCTTCCAACATCTCCCTCCCTTCCCGTCTCTCCTCTGATCATAACTATCCATCCTAAACACTCAGGTTTGGTTATATGGATGCCGTTCAAAACCGAAGTCTTTCCTTTCTACTGGTTTCCATTCAGTTGTTCTAATTCCCATCTATTTCCCTCATTACAATTTCCTTTCACTTTACTGGCATCCCCGTAAGGCAGCATTCTCCTGCAACTTTTTTACATATTTTCTATACTGCCTATCATGATACAACTTTCCTTATCAACTGACAAGATTAACTCATTTCTTTCTTTCCTCTGAATCTCTCTCATTTATTTGTCTGTTTCTATATCTGTCTATGGCTTTTCGTTCCCCTCCCCTCTCTACAGTGTCACTAGCCCTTCTGTCTGTCTGTCTGTCTGTCTGTCCCTCTCCGTCTCTCTCTTTCTCTGCCTACCTACCTACCTACCTACAGTACCTATAAATTAATATATGAATATATGAATAATGTCCAAATGTTGTATTCGATGAAAAAATGATCTCTCGGATATTAACACTGTATTATGCAACAGATACCATATATGTTAAAATCTACCATACACAGCCCCCTCCACCCCCCCCCTCCAAAAAAAAAGAACAACAAAAACTATGCACTGAAACCAAGGATGCCAACAAACGACTATAGTCAAAACTTTATGACAGGAAATTAGCAAAATGAATTTGAATGATGCAATTGCATGCCAGTACAGATACTGGTAGTTTGATTTCAAGGTTAATGCTTCAGGATCTCAGGGGACGAATGTAAATATTTAATGATGATAATATGACATCCATTAAATTCTACCTTCTATTATTTACTAATTAAGTCTCCTGTGGTGCAATTTAATACCAGCTCCTGTAATTAATTCCACCGCCCCTCCATCTGAGTGGATTGGTCCAACAAGACAAAATGTGGCAACAGGGTTAGTTTAAAGTGCCACTCAGGACAGATACAAGTGAAATCAAAGAGTACGCATACTATCAACTTTTCCTCAATAGCAAATATGTTCTTTGAGTCAAATACTTTCAATGTCTGAACTTGAAAAGTGGCAAATTGAACTTGATCTTGTTCACTTGAGAGTATGTGGAAAAACAGAACACTTAAAGATTAATGTTTATTTTAGATATTTATTTTTCAAATGATGATTTTCAAATTTTCTAAAATTGTGTAGCTTGTGTGAAAGACCACTGATTTTTGTAATAAACTTGTCTTTATTTCTTTTTATATTTTTTGGTATTTTTATTCCATTTTTAAAAAAGTATTTTTTCTCTACTAAAAAAAAATCAAATTTCGATACTCCTGGGTTAATATAGAGCTTGTATGTGTGTGAATGGCAAATATTGTTTACATTCAACATAGTGAGAGAGAAAAGAAAGAGAAAATATAGCCATTTTACAGAGCAAGAATGACGAAAATTTATCAAATGTTATGGCTATTGTCCCATTAAAGCCCCAGTAATGCTAACTTTTGATAATATTTTCACAATTTTATTTTGCATGTGAACCATAATTCCTTGTTCTAGTCCCTAAAGCATGTTGATATATGCAATATTCAGCTTGTCAACTCAGCTCATATGTGTGTAAACTGCATTGTTATTGTTAACAAGCGACCTAGCGGCCGATATAGCTCCGCTGTGTTTATGTAGATAATAACTATTTTTGACACATGTTGATGAAGACGGTGTAAATCTTTGATAGCTCAATGCAGTGGCCAGAAAAAAGTGGCTAAAATAGCTGCAAAAATATACAATTGAAGATTTCATCATACTTTGCATATATCACATCGGATCATCCCTAAGAACATGTCAACCAAAGCTAATATCTGATGAGTCGTTTTTTGAGAATAAAATTTTCTGACCAAAAATGGCAACAATTTCCCCCAAGATAAAAATTGCAGATTTCATCATAATTTCAAAAGATCAAATTGAGTTCATCTATAGAAACCTGTATACCAAATTTCAAAGCTGTTGGACCGGTACTTTTTGACAAACACATTTTTAACCAAAAATGGAAAAAATTGACCCAAAAATTCAAAATTGCAGATTTCAGCATAATTTCCATAAATAACATTAAGTTCATCTATAGCAACCTGTATACCAAATTTCAAAGCTATCAGATGAGTAGTTTTGGAAATACACATTTTTTTGACCAAAAGTGGCAAAAATTGCCCCAAAAATACAAAATTGCAAATTTCAGCATAATTTCAATAAATATTATTTTGTTCATCTTTAGGAACCTGTATACCAAGTTTCAAAGCTATCAGATGAGAACTTTTGGAAATACACATTTTTTGACCAAAAATGGCAAAAATTGCCCCAAAAATACCAAATTACAGATTCCATCAGAAATTCAATATATATTACTAAAATTCATCTATAGAAACCTGCATACCAAATTTCAAAACTATCAGATCAGTACTTTTAGAGAAATACATTTTTTGACAAAAAATGGCAAAAATTGCCCTAAAAATGCAAATTTGCATATTTCTGCACAATTTGAACAAATCTGAAATAGATCATCCCTAGAGACATATGTACCAAATATCAAAGCTATCTGACTGGTACTTTTGAAGAAGAAGATTTTTAAAGATTTTTTTACCAAAAATGACAAAAATTGCCTTAAAAATACAAATATGCAAATTTCACCACAATTTGAACAAATCTGACTGAAGTCACCCTAAGTAAACTGCATATCAAATTTCAAAGCAATCGGACAAGCGGTTTCAGGGAAGAAGATTTTTTTACCAAAAACACCAAAAAATGCCCCAAAAATACAAATACGCAAATTTCACCACGATTTGAACAAACTTAAGTAAGGTCACACCAAGTGAGCTGCATATAAAATTTCAAAGCAATTGGACTTGCGGTTTCAGAGGAGAAGGCAATTGTTGACGGACGACGACGGACGACGGACGACGGACGACGACGACGACGGACGACGACGGACGACGGACGACGACGGAAAATCAACCTATTTGAAAAGCTCCGCGTCGCTGACAGCGGAGCTAAAAAGTGACTTCAGGTCTGGACTAGAATTCAAATGTAAACAATAACAACGCACGTTAACAAGCTAAATAGTGGGTATTTCAACATTCTTTGAGGAGTAAATAAGAAGTTGAAATTGATGTATAAAATAAAAATAATGAAAAAATCATCAAAAGTTATCATTACTAGCCCTTTAATATCGTGCAGTATGAGACAGTTTATGGTCTCTTATTATATGACGGCTACACAGGTGAGTCTGCAGTCTGGTTTGTATCCTTGACATGTTTGAAATGGTAATATTGCAGTCAGACTACAACACTCCGCCTTAAAAGATGCCATGAATATTACATGACAGCAGTGACAATCAGTCGCCTTGTGAAATTTCCCCATTTCCCCTGAGCACTTACACAATGCACGAATTTGCCACTCTGAGAGTAATTTGTAGAGTCAGCCCACACGCTTGGCCAATATTGCTTTGGCAGACATGCAAATGGCACAAAAATGTGTTTTCATGGGAGTATGTTGAATGCCAGTTTTGGTCAAACCTCATCAAGTTTCAGAGTTTTGTTTGATAAAAAAATATTGAGGATGTTTCGTAACCATAGCTATGTTTTCCTTTTGATATGATATTGGTGATTTTGGTACTCTATGTGTTAAGTCAAGTTATGGCATCTAGTGCCTGATGAATTAATACAGTTAAACCTTTGAGAGCTGTAATTATTCACATCACAATCTTACTGCAACATTTTATCAACTTTAGTGATTTGTTTCTGTAATGCTTTCGATAATTTTGGGCCAAATGGACATAACTTTTTGTTGGCTACAGTGTTTGGGCAAAATTTTGGGAAAAACCTGATAAAATTGTCTGGATCAGAGGGAAAAATTGTCTAAAATTGGCACCCAAAGGGTTAATGGGAATACAGTGAGTGACAACAAGTTGTTAAAATAATTTCAAAAGCAATGGCATGTACAATCAGGTTACTCAATGAATGTGAACATTGCATCCTCACAGAATAAGTATTCCAATGTGATGGGGGAGGGGGGGTGTGAGGGAGAATGCAAATTGGTTGCAATATCAGTGAAAAATTATGTAGAAGACTGAGGACCTACTGTAAATGAAAATTGCATTTACTGGTATTAGTTGTATTGACAGGTCAAGTCCACAATCAAATTCGAGAATTCCTGATGAAATTAGTAAATGAAAGCAAATTTTGCACAGGAGACAAGTAAAGATACTTTGATGTGTAGTAACTGTTCACTGCTTTTAGCTCTGGATGAGAATACATGTACTTTATTGGCAGTCAATTTTTTTAAATAGTTCATAAGTTTGGAGACAGTATGGTTTTTGCTGAATTCCATTCACACATGGCTTTTGCCAAAGGAGAAAAGGTTTCACATACCAGAAATATCATGACTTTTCAGCATTTATTAAAAAGAGTTATACAGCAATCACTGCAAATTAGAAGTTCTGTTTTAATACACAAACTGTGTTGGTGATAATCAAACATCTGTCAAATCTGACACACAGCAGATCCTAGATGCAGTGATTATATTGAAATTGTAAAATCAATTTCAAATCACTTGTTGCATGTGGGCTCTGGTCATTTACTCTGCATAATGTCCCAGAAGATTTTCAATTTGTGGCTTTAAAATAAAACAATAAAAAAAATAACATGACTTTTGGTCAATTAAAACATATCACTGAAGTCCTTGAAGACAAGTATTCCACGATAGAAAGTATTTTTTTACATTAACTGAAGAAACTATTTCTGAAAAACATATATAAATCATGTTCTCACTGATAAACGCAGAAAAAAGGCATTTTCTTAACATTGATATGATCAAAGGCATCGTTCTTGACTGTGAGATACTTCATGGTTGACATAAACGGCTGTTTACCCCATAATAAAATGCGTTAATCAACAACAAACTAGGC